>NW_027532166.1:3793894-3931932 GCF_008692635.1 Crocuta crocuta
TGACCCCTGTTTTGTCAGAGCTGATCTTTTTATTTTATTTTATTTTATTTTATTTTATTTTATTTTTACATGTGATGGCTGTTATGATTTCATTTAAATAAAAGAGTTTTGCTAATTAAGAGGTTAAAATAAGGCAGCTATTCAAGTTCAACCACCTTATTATTTTAGAGGTCTGAAAGACCTGAGTGGCTTTGACAAAGCAGTTTGTGACAAAAGCATGCCTGTTCTCTACTGATCTGCCCAGCTCACTCCCCACTGTCCCTAATGCCAAGGCTGTGGACACTGCCTGTATCAGCTTTATGTCTTGCTTCTGGGGTAGAAGACTATCTGTGGCTTCGAGGCACTTTACCCCAGCATGTAGGAGGGTCCCACACAAACTTCTGGCATTGGGCTACCTGCACAACTTTGATTGCGGAGCTCCTTACCAGCCATACTCTGGGCAGACAACCCAGGTGCCACGCTTCTCAGAGTAACCAGTAAAGGAAAGATAGTCCCAGCCTGAAATCATGGCAGGCTTCTTTCATTACAGTACAAGAGCATCTTTAAGTACAGTGAATGGTGTCACCTCCAAAAGCACCAAGCAGGTGCAGTGTTCTGTATTCTTAAAGATCAGAGCATGGGAGAACTTTGCTCAAAATCATCTTCTTTGACTTGTGCTAGGCTCGTGAGGAAGTCCTGCCCATTTGCCAGGGAACCAACTTATTTCTGTACCCACTGCCCGTCAGAGTAAAGGGCAGAACTTCTTCTGAGTATTCTAAAATAGTGGTTTGGTTTTTGAAAAGGCTTTTGGAATCTATCATCTTTGAAATTTAAAAAAAAAATTAAAAAGCAAATCTGGTCACTTTTGAGACATATTAAGTCCCATCTGTCTCAATGTGGCTGCCCTCTATTTTGAAGTAGAAAAAAAGAGAGGATCCAAAATGGCAATAATGTCCTTTTAATTGAATAAACCAACACTTTTCTCATTCTAATGAGCATAAACTGCTTACAGAAAAGATTTTATTTAAATTACCCAGAGTGATTACTTGAAATGCACAGTTTGGTTAAAAGCTACAGTCATAAATAATTAATTTTTCTTTTTAAAAGAATTATGCAAATTTAAGCCATGAGGCTAAAAACGGAAAGTTCTAATCACATGTGAATTGCACTTGTATTTCTCTTCTTTGCCACTTCCTCACCATGATTCTGTCTTCCCACCTGCTCTGAAGAGAAACAATGTCTGTCCTCACTCACCATGGTGTAGGGTGGTTCTTATACCCTCTGCCAATTCTTCACATTCCTATTAAACACTGAGTGAGACTAAGAAATGGGTGAGAATAGCTTTGTGTCATGCCCCAGATAATTCCACATTCATATGAACATTAGCAAATTCTTGGTGATTGAGGGAAAACCGAATCAAGTGATCTAGACATGTCTCCTAAGCATCTATCTGGTGCAGGCATTCTGCTGAGTGAGCAGGGCACAGAGGAGTAAACTCCTCTTTGAGGAACTCCATAGGATAAAGACCAGACAGTAAACTCTTCAAATGCCCAGAGGCAGTGACCAGTTAACAGTGCACAGCGGGAAAAACCACAGAAACTAGGACCCTAGGCTTCAGGTGTGGGTTTTCAGATCAGACAGTCTGAGATTCCATAATCCCTTTCACCTTGTGATAGCAACAGACACTTCTGAGCACAGCCCAGAAAGAGAAGCCCTGTCTAGATGATGGGCTGTGGCCACAGGACAGCAGGACACAGAGCACTGCCATCTCTCTGTGGCAATGAGCACACAGTGGCAGGCTCTATAGGAGCAAGCCTGAGGGACATGAAGGGTGAGCCCTATCTAGTGCAGAGAGATTGAGATGTGTTCTGCTCTTCTAGCTGCTGGAGTTCTTGTACACAGGCAAGAAGGCGCCACGGGGTTCCATGATTTGAAGATAGAAGTGGATCCTGGAGGTTAGGAGGTGAAGGGGGCAAAGCAAAATTGTGGGTGTCACAGTCAGGCAAAAGGCATTTCCAGCCTCTTAGCAGAATATTCCCATAGTTTCATTCGGACATCAGCTATGTTTACAGTATTGAAATGCAAACCTTTAGGTGATGTGTGCATGCTGTAGGTCACTAGAGTCCCCTCCCCCCCACCACCCCAACCACTCCTGTTTTACACCCAGAGTTCTCCATGCATACTTCACCAGCTGGGCCCCTCTAAACATTTACACTGTGCCCCTGGATGATAAACAACATGTGGATGTTACATTGTCGGTCCCCAGTAGCAGCAGGCAATCTGCTTTGGCTGCCACAAAACCAGCCAGTGATGGAGGCTGGGGGAAGGCCAGTCCCCGAGGGAGGATGCTACATCAGTTATCCCTACAATATCCCAGGAGAGCAGAACCTATCTTTATCCCTTTTGTATATGATGAAACTGGAAACACAGAAGGAAGGGTTAAGCAAACAGTCCCAGATAACACATCTAAGTGACAGGGCATTTGAACCCAGACCGGCTAGCTCCAGGGCTGTGTTCTCAACCAGCATGAGATGCCCCTCCAGCCTCTGTAAGTGGCACAAACACATTATTAGGAAGGGAATTGAAAACATTCCTGACTCTCAAAGAAGTTGGACTCTTTCTCCAAAAACTCTATACTGCAATTTTTGGGGGGAGAACATAGTGGGTGATGTCAAAACGCAGAGGGACAGGCACTGATGCCTGACACAGTCTGTGGGCCTTCATTCGCTCAGCCAAACGGAACTCTCCAGCCCCAGCTCCATTCATTTTAGATGGGACTCAAATTGGCTTCGCTGAATGTGGCCATAATCCACTTTTGGTTTAGAGGAGCTTTAGAGAAAGCTCTAACAGCTCATATAGCTAGAACCAAATAGCAATTTAATGAGTAATGAGTAAATGAATCAGAGGCACAGATTAAATTTCCATCCAAATAACCATAGGTTTCTCAGTTAAGGGGAGAAAGCATGCTTGGCAAAACAGTTTGACTTTGGCCATGGCCACGCAGATTTTCGCAGCCCGCTTGCTGAGTATGGCAGTGAGTACAGATGTGGGAGAATGTGGGTCTGGGATGTGCTCATGAACCTCCTTCAGAACTAAGCACAGGATAACTGCGCCTTGGTAGGAATCTCCTTGTGGTTGTCAGAAAGGAATTTCAACATCACACCACTCTTAACTGTATGTAGAGAGCACCCAAGTGAGTTCAGGCCAAGGCAAGCGTCCTCATGCTCACAAATCTCACCGCTTTTATCTTAAAACATTCACATTCAACTGCAGAAAGGACAGGTTTTTGTTTGTTTGTTTGTATTTTTGTCTTTTTTTTTTAAACAAATAACTCTAATGGATATTTGGGAAAGTTATTGAGGGTTTCAGTGCCTCTGTCTCATCATCTGCAAATGAAGATAACAATAGCACCTATCTTGTAAGACTGTTATATTATTATGTGTAATGATAGATTTAATTTTATATTTAAATACACTATTCATGTTACATTATTTAGAGATAATTTGACATAGAGTTATGTGTCAAGCTTTTTGAAGTATTCCTGGCCAACAGTGAGTACTCACGTGAGTATACATGTGGATATAACTATTATCATCATTTTGGGCAGCTCAATCAGTACTGCATGTGCCTAGGCATGTTTTCTTCATTCAGCAAAGCTTACTGGGGCACCTGGAGGGCTCAGTGCATTAAGCACCCTACTTTGGTTCAGGTCATGATCTCACAGTTCGTGAGTTCAAGTCCCATGTTGGGCTCTGTGCTGTCAGCTCGGAACCTGGAGCCTGCTTCAGATTGTGTCTCGCTCTCAATGACCCTCCCCTGCTCCTGCTCTGTTTCTCTCTCTCTCTCTCTCTCAAGAATAAATAAACATTTTTTAAAAAAAAACAAAGCTTATTAAATGTCTTCTACATACCAGATACTGAGAATCGATGGAGAATTCTTTTAGCACTAAAAATCTGGAAATACTTGCTGGGGGTAAATTCAGTGTACTGAGTCAATAGTGCAATGGCCATCATACTGTAAATATTTTTAATATCCATAGTATCACCACCTTAATTCTGTACTACATTTTATAGTTTATATGGACCTAAAAGGTAGGGAAACTGAGATCCAGGAGAGGGAAGTGATTTATATTGGGCACATGGCCAATGAAGGGCAGAGCAAAGATTAGATCTTAGCCTTTAAATTCTAACTCAGTGATTCCCTTCCCAATATCCCTTCAGTTGTCAAGAGCCTCAGAAATTCTGGGAGGATGACATAGTGTTGAGAGGGCCAAAGGTCACTTCCTCAGTATCCTCACACTTTCCATTCCTTCTCATTTGGGAAATTTCAAAAGTGATATTTTGAGACACCACTGACTGTTTCTCCCATTGGATACTAAGAATGAGGCAGTCACTACAGAGACGTTAGGAGTCTTGAGGGTACTAAAGTGCCTGGGCACCATGACAGATGTTCCCCCACGCGTAGACACTGAGTACTTGAGGAGGTGGGACCTTCCTGAGCAATCAGGGAAGGAATATGTGGGTAAAGCCCATATGGAGATTCAGCCAGCCAAAGTCACCCCTGCAGACTGAGAAGTAGTACATGACGATTCACTGTTGAGAGGCAGCCTTCCTTAAGATCATAAAAGCCAAACGCTAATACAAAAATAAAAGGATTTTCAAAGCCCTTATGACCCACAGCTATGTCATGATTGACCCATCAGATCAGATGGTTAAAGGATTCAAGAAAATATGGAGTCAGAGAAGCCAGCAGAATGCCCATTAAAAAGGAAGTTCATGGCAACTGCAGTAACAGTACTGGGGACAAAACAGTCTAAAGTGGTTGTTATCTGAAACCTACAGTAAAGAGCAGGGAATTGCTAAAAAAAAAAAAAAAAAAAAAAAAAAAAAAAAAAAAAAAAAAAAAAAAAAGACAATAAATAGCTACCTTCCAGTTTCATAGACAGAAATCAATTGTGTTTCTGGCCCCAACTTTTAAGAGAAGATGAAAGATCCATGGGTGATTTAGATTTCTTTAAAAAAATCCTAATGGTGCCCTAATTAATGATAGGGGTTTGAAAATTTTATGAAGTAATGAATTTGAGCTGTTAAGTTAAATTAACCCAAGAGATTCAGATCATATTGTTACCTTGATACCACGTTACCCATAACTAACTCAAATGAGCTGTTTTAGAATTTAATCGTTCTGAAATTCACGGCAATGGTCATGACACGCGTTGTGAGTTTTGTACACTTCCTCAAACAAACATGTGTGTGCAGGAAACACCCACAGGAGCTCGGAAACACGTGGGAATGGTAAGATTTGCTTGTTTTTATCTTTCTTTCTATTAACTGAAGCTGATGAATAAAACCTACAGTTCTTTCAAATAAGAATGCCTTCTGCATCTCCATATATGGAAATCTGGAAAGCAAATCATGGATACTAAAACATTGCAAGTTTAAGTCATATATTCATGAATTCATTCACTCTATCACACAATGATCATTCATATGAGTACTGGATATGCAGGCCACATGCAAAAATAAGTAAGATACAAGCTTTCTGAGAGATCATCTGCCGTATATGTCCCTAGTTTTAATAATCATATGCAAAATCAGTTGTGTGTGTGTGTATGTTTAATCATGCATGGATCATATGAATGCGAAGCTGCAGTGTATCCACAGTGTTGTAATTGAGCAATAAACTCATCACATTCACATCTTTTTTTCTTTTAAGCCCATCAGAACTAATAATGCAGTCCTTTGCTTTCTATTTATTCACTAAGCATCTACTAAGCATCAGCTCCTGAGCCAGGGAAGAGTACTAGGCATGGATACTTGGTTATTACTCTGTACTTGGATGGTACACATTGGGAAAACGTGGAGGTAAAATGAAGATATTGATACTGTGCAAGTGGGCCATGGAGCCAGATCAGGGATAGATGGGTCCCTAGAGGATGAGTTACTAAAAAGTGTTAGGCAAACAGATTCAATTATAATGAGAATCAAGTCACGTTGCCTGACGNTAAAAAGAGACTTATCAAATGAGTAAGTGTTAGGCAAACAGATTCAATTATAATGAGAATCAAGTCACGTTGCCTGACGTGGAGATTATTTTATCTAAAGGGTATCAGACTACACCATTCCCGAATATGTTCCTTTGGCATCAGGATTATTCTGAGCTGAAGGCAACTGAGAAACTGGAGATCCAGGAAAAGCTCTCCCCTGTCCCCGCTTTCTGCCTAAAGGTAGGGTATAAATTTCCCTCTGTGAAGGTGCTCCCTCTCCCCTCCCATACCAGAGGCAGGCAGGAAAATGGCTCAGAATCATGCGAGACACTCTCATCATCCCCCAGACTGCATCAGATTGCAACTGCAAAACAAACTTGGCTGCAATAACCCAAACTTCCATTCGTTCTCTACTATATTTACCTTCCCCCCATGTATCGCCCATAGAAGCCCAGTCATTTTCCTTCATCTTGTCACTTCTCCACAAATGTATCACTCATTGTTAAAATGGTGTGTAAGTTCCATTTCCATCTTCCCACCCCCCAGGCCCAACTGCCTGTTTGAGTCTTTACCTCTTTTCTCTGAAGGCCTCCATGTGCACACATAGTAAACCTTTCTCCCTCTAATTTACCTTTAGTCAGTTTAATTTGCAGGGCTCATATCATTAAACCTAAGAGAGTAGAGTAAAAAGTATTTTTCCTTCCCTATATGCCATTAGTGTATTCTCCCTATTATTTGTATGGTATTGTCATGGATAGTGGGAAGACAATGTCCCTACCCCCTCAAAAAAAGTCAGTCACTACTATGCCTAATTCAGTGTAAGCCAGAGAGACATACTTTTAAAAATAGCCCAAGCAATATGTAATGATAAGCTTTGTGAAATACTATCGAGAACAAGAACTGATCCTATGAGAGAGTAAAAGGTGGCCTATTTGGCAGTCAGGTCAGGGAAGGAATCTGTAATTTAAGACCTGAAGATATTAAAAAAAATTTTTTAATGTTTTTATTTATTTCTGAGAGAGAGAGAGAGAGAGAGACACAAACAGTGTGAGCAGGGGAGGGTCAGAGAGAGAGGGAGACACAGAATCTGAACCAGGCTCTGGGCTCTGAGCTGGCAGTCAGCACAGAGCCTGATGCGAGGCTCCAACTCACAAACTGTGAGCCTCATGAACTAAGCCAAAGTCAGACACTTAACCGACTGAGCCATCCAGGCGCCCTGTAGACCTGAAGATATTTTTTAAGTTTATTTATTTATTTTGAGTGAGACAGAGACAGCAGGAGAGGTGGAGGAGCAGAGAGAGAGGAAGAGAGAGAATCCTAAGTGGGCCTGCACTGTCAGCACAAAGCCCACATGGGGCTAGAACCCACAAACCGTGAGATCATGACNTGCGAGGCTCCAACTCACAAACTGTGAGATCATGAACTAAGCCAAAGTCAGACACTTAACCGACTGAGCCATCCAGGCGCCCTGTAGACCTGAAGATATTTTTTAAGTTTATTTATTTATTTTGAGTGAGACAGAGACAGCAGGAGAGGTGGAGGAGCAGAGAGAGAGGAAGAGAGAGAATCCTAAGTGGGCCTGCACTGTCAGCACAAAGCCCACATGGGGCTAGAACCCACAAACCGTGAGATCATGACCTGAGCTGAAGTCAGATGTTCAGCCGACTAAGTTACCCAGGCACCTCTAAGAGCCAAAGATTAAGCGAGAGCTAGCCAGGAAACAAGTGAGGGTCCTGATGGCAAGTGGTGGTGGGTGATCACCTCCAAGGAACTGAGACAAAGTCAGGGAGATAGCCTAGATTACCTAGGGTATGAGTAGAGCCAGGAGACCACCTGGGAGTCTACAGGCATGGTCTAAGCAGGAGAGACAGTGGAATGCACATGCAAATGTTGAGGGGGGATTTGATATGTATTTGGGGAGTGGAATCAATACGACTTGTATCTCAAACCCAGTGACATTTCACTTGGTATTCAGGCCACTATTCTTTGGTATCAATGATGGCTGCTTCCAGTAGGCCCAACTTCCTTCTAAGTCAATGGCATCTTTATATAACATGGCAAGCAAAGCAGGATCTGTGTTTGGGCTTATTGGCTTCTTAATGTCCTCACAACAAATGATTATGTAGTTTGTTTGCCATTTAGGTAGAGTGAGTCAATTCACAGCAAGAAAAAACAAAAACAGGCTCATATAGCCAGACCAGACCTCTGAGATCTATTCCAGTGGTTCTTAACTTTTGTGGGGAATGATGGAAAGTTGTACCTGTTCATGTACACATTTTGATGGGAGGGATCACAGACTGCCTGAAATTCACACATGGCTAGACACAGACTGTGAGATCCCCTGTTCTAGACCAATATTCCCATTGTTCAGTTGGAGAAACTGAGGAGCAAATGTTCTATAACACAGAGAGAAGACCAGAAGCATTATCTCCTGACCCTTTCTCTGAATTTTGTAACCAATGGAGCTTCTGGAAGAAACAGACACTTCAGCCAAGATATTCTAACAGCAGGGCTTATATTTATGTGACCCGGACCCATCCTGCTGTAGGGGAAGCACCATGGTTCTGCTGGTGGCTGCTAGACCCTTGGGGAAGGACAGCGCTTCCACATCTCCAGCCACCACTGATTCTGATCTCCTGCTTCTGCTGAATTCATTCCATTGAAGACGACCTCACCATCCTACACCCCCTCCGCCCCTTCCCAAGAGTGTAGACATGTGAAAAACTAGACTTTCCCACGGTTTCCCCTCCAAAACTACTCCTCTGAGGCCTTTGAGAAAATGTGATGGGCTGCAGCATAGAAAATAACATAGAATTAAAGAAGAGCTATCCCTGCCATTGAAAAGTCTTAAGTTGCTTTGTGTCTCTGGGGTCAGGCCCCTGCCCTGTTGCTAATAAGCTTGCTGTTCCCGGTCTTCTCACAGGAGGCGAGAGGGCTGTTTTTGCATTTGTCTTATTTTCTTATGCAGAGCAACTTTGTTCTGCCCCTCTTTCATTCCAGGCACTGGCCTGGGGCTGCTCTTTCACATCCTCATGGCCCCAAACCTTTCCTGAGGAATTCTGATTTGGAGGTGGACATCTGACAGCGATTGAAGGTGGAGGGAAGAGGTTAAATCTGATGGTCTATTCTTAAAAAGGAAAAACAAATTAAGTTGATTATTTGGGGGAAGAAAAAGCACAGTTCAGGGATCAAACGACTGACTACGTCACTGCTTCCCCTCCTGGCCCCATCCAGAGCAGCATGTGAGCAAAGGTTCAGACACTGGCAAGGACTCTGAGCCCCAAGCTTAATCGGATCCCCTCTTGGAAGGTCTCCAGCACGAGCCAGACTGCTCAACTTCCTCGAGTTCCAAGCATAAAACGCTCTGTTATGGCTTGCCTTTGGGACACCTTGGCTTGTTCAATTTCATATTGAAGTTTAGATCTACTTATTAACCCACCACCTGAGTCACCTGACTACCTATCAAGGTGGTCAGACCTTCCAGATAAAGTTATTAAAACTGTCCCCAAGAAGTTTGATTCAGGACCCTGAATTTCCTTCAGGAGAGAAACTGCATGCATATCAAGAACAGCATATCATGATTTTTGACATAGTGATGGCAGGCAGTTGGAGTTATATAAATTATAGGATGTGATTATAGCGTTTGCTATGATAACACCATCGAAATCCTTTTGTGATGCATAACACATTTGAAATGCAAATTCCAGGATATTTATAAGCCCATCAGATAGAATTGTTAAGACTCCTTTTAAACCCAGGAATGCAAGGGTTTCTTTTACAAGGAGGATGAGCTGAGTTTTCCTTCTGTCACTTAATACAGCACAGAGAACTCTCCATGTGAGAGATACATGCTGCAGAATTTCAAGTTTCCTATCTTGTGCTGCCAACACTACGAAACACGATTCAGGGCAACTCAGGCTCTAGTGTCTTCGTATCCCAAAGCAGGCACCATGAGCTTTTCAAAATTCACGAGAAGCAATGTAACTCAGGCTGGTGGGAATGGAAAGGGCATTTCTAATCTCACATCCAGCATTTTAAAGACTCTGGCACTCAATAATGTAGCTCGTTGGGCTCATGCCTCATCAGAGCACATACATATATAGAAGATATCTGCCCACATTGCATGCACAGGAATAGGCCTCACATTCACGCAGGCCAAAGAGGGCTGAATGGAGCCCATTTGTTCCATTAGTTATCCCAACTCTTTGGGCAAATTCCTCACTCTCCCTAAGTCTTGGCTTCCTCATCTGAATAATGGAGACAGTAGGACCCACTGACCAGGGATGCAAAAGCAAACTTAGCAGGATCCAGGGTGCACATTAACTGCCCCATACCCGTGGCTCTTGTACCCATTTATTCTTACGGTGCTGCATGGCAGGCCTGGCCTACTGCACTGTAGAAGCATCAAAAAGGATGCTTCTGAAGTTCACCACTAGCTTTTACAGCTCAACCATTCCTCCTGGGCTTTCCGGTTCACTCCCGTTGGCCGTAGCACAAGAACAGGGCCATGGCAGATTCTGGGACTGTAATTGTGCCAGCTCTGGTGGTTGCTCTAGGATGCTGCCATAGAAGTTTCTGAGACAATGATGGCCAAGGGCATTGGTTGAATTTTTTTTTTCTCTTTCTCATTCCCAAGCATGGAATGGAGTTTCCGGGCACCACATATGGATATACCCCTTAGAGTAGAGAGTGTAGCTTCAAAGAATGGCAGCAACCAGGGAATACCTCCTTGTTGAGAAGGGACATATGTACATGACCCTCTTTACCCTCTTTCTTTTACAGTGTCAGAATTTGGGAAGTCTAAAATGAAAAGAAGGCAGAATTCATTCCATAAGACTCTGTGTACAGAACAATAAATAATGTTACTCTGAGTTTCTAGACAAAACTGATTAGCATTTATATGGAGCACTTGCTATGCGCCTGACATGGTGCTAAGCAACATTTTCTTTTTTAATCTTCACAATCCATGAGATCAGCACCATTCCTATTCTCATTTCACAAAGAAGAAACCTTGATTGTACTGTTGACCCTTGAACTACATGGGTTTGAACTACACATGCCACTTCTACATGGAAATTTTTGATAAATACAGTAGAGTACTGTAAATGCATCTTCCCTTATGATTTTCTTAATAGCATTTGCTTTTCTCTAGCTTATTTTAAGGTAAGAATAAGGTATATAATACATATAACATACAAAATACATGTGAATTGACTGTTTAAGTTATCAATAAGGCTTTTGGTCAACAGTAGCCTAGTAGTAGTAAGGGTTTTAAGGAGCTAAAGTTATACATGGATTTTTGACTACACAGGGTTGGGTGCCTCTAACCCTGCATTGTTTAAGGATGAACTATATGTAACACTATTATGTGGTAGGTAATTTATCATAAAATACTTTAGCATAGATGATGTTAAGTGGATACGCTGGTTTTTTTAAATGTTTATTGAGAAAGAGAGAGAGAGAGAGAGCAGGGGAAGGGCAGAGAGAGATGGAGACAGAGAATCCCAAGCAGACTCCATGCCATCAGTGCAGAGCCCAATGAGGGGCTTGAACTCATGAACCCTGAGATCATGACCTGAGCCGAAACCAAGAGTGGGATGCTTAACTGACTGAGCCACCCAGGCACCTCAGATTTTAATTTTTGTCTTAGAGGAAGACAACTGCCTTAATCAGAAATACATATTCTGTCTAGTACCTAAGCAGAGGCAACATGTGCTACAGCCATTTATCTCTGACCAACCACAGAGGTTTTGTCAATTTCTGTAACAATGGACATTAGAAAGGATTTTTCATTGGTAAATTGGAGATGCCCAATATATGTGGATTAGTTAACAGACTGCAGAAACTCCGCCTTCCTCTGCAGGAACCCACATAGGGTTTTGGGAACTCACTGGCTTCCACCTTGAGAAATGGTGTGCCAGTCTCATTGTTAAACGGTCTTGGCCTTCAGCTGCTGCCTCAGGCTTCTCAGTCACCTGACTCCAAACAGAAGGTTAACTGACACCTGCAAATAACATGTTTGTCCTGATGCAAGATGCCATCAGAACATCTGTAGGGATCGAGATCGGGAACTTCCTGGGGCTTTCAGAACATTTAGTTGACTTGTGCGTGATGTTAATCAATGTCTGCAGAGATGGCAGAATTTGCTGAGACTTGTGTTCACCATAATGTGGTAATAAGATTGAGAGAAAGACAATGCACAGCGTTTGCCACTACAAGCTGGGAACTACCAATAACTTTAAAAACATCTAATAATTTTAAATTACCTGACTGGCTTGGATTATTCACTTCAGAGACTTAAACTGTATTTCCTAAAAATGACACCCTGTTGCCTAGCATGGGGACTGGCCCTCAGCTTAGTAGGTGTTCACTTAATAAACTAGGTAACTGTACACTTGGTTTCATAAGCTTCCCAAAATGATGATGGCCAAAGAGTAGACTCTCCTGTCTACCGACACCACAGAGAAGGAGCAGTTCAGCTGGATACAAGGGCCGTGAAGCCCAGACACCCTCAGTGCTCCTAATTCAGCCCTAGGTTGGATTATCATCACAAGAGAAATGGGAAACTGACAAACTTGATCTAGATTCCATGAGGTCTGGGGAAATCAACAGACCTTACAAAAATGTATGGTTTTGCCAGTACAGCAAAGGGCTGCTGTGAACCTAGTCACCATGGCCAAGACACAGCTCTCAAGGCATCTCTACACTCCCAGCCACCAATTTTCTTTTCCAAGTTTATCCTTGTTTGCATTCAGTTGAACTTGGTTGAAAATCTGTTCTTAATAATATTAATAGTTAAAATTAAGATTATTTTAACCTTTAAATAACTTATGTTTAACAAAACCACATTATTTTCTAAGTAAAAAGGCCCACACATTTTAATAACAAAATAGAGTCAGAAATCTCACTTTAAAAGGAGAGCTTTTTCAACACAATACGGTTTGTTACAAATGCATTGTCATGCAGTGATCAATATTTCTTAACTTGAGAATTCCATGCTTTTACATAACAGAAAACTAAATAAGAAGCAGATTGTCAAGTGCTATGATGGTGAACAGCTGCCAAAGTTCTGTTTTCCTCCCCCTCTCACTCCTTTAGTATTCTCTGCAAAAGTTATATTGAAACAGTAATTCATTAAGGATTTCTCAGCATCTTCTTCAGAAAAAAACACTATGGTTCTATCATATCAGACTTTCTGGGAATTTTCCTTCCCAGTCTGGCCCAAAGTAATTAACTTGGCCTGAATAAAGATGGTAATTAAAAGCAGACAGCATTTATTTTTGGTGGAGAATTGAATGCTAATGCTAAAGAAGCTCCACGGACCCGAATATTTTTCCCAGCCTCTCCCAATATCAAATTTCTTTGGAGTCCACCTAAATTATGATGATGCCCTACCAAGAAAAATCACATTCCACTCCTCATCCATAGACCATATCTTTAGCAAGAAAACCACTGTTAGGAACTTTTCCATCAGACCTAAGTAATGTAGTATAAACAATGTGCCTTAAGCAATCAACCCTTTCCCCAACATATTGCTTTTAACAACATCCATAGAAAAGGAACATTGAAGAAATCTGGTTCACTCCCAAAAGTTCCCTGTTCTTCCATCTAAAATCAGTGACTTCCACTGAGTAGATGAGGCTGGAATTTATATAAGCCAGCTGTTTCAGACTTGAACTTGACAAATATGACAGCTATATTTTGGGGACAGTATTTTAAAGTCTACTTGGTACAGCCATCCACTTTGTAGCCAATATTCTATGCTCTTTCTTCCCTATGTCTTGGTGTCTCATTGTATGTCTCATTTTCAGGAGAAATATGGTATAGAGTGGGAGAAACAAGTCTAAAGAGTAGTAAAAAGAGACTGGTGGTATATGACGAACAATGAGCTACTCGATTTCACTGAGTTAATACTGAGTGTGTGGTACTCTGTGCCAGGCACAGTACTAGGTTGCAAGGCCACAAGAGAGACTTTGCCCCAATCCTTATGCAACTTTTGGGAAGACAGGCCAAAAAGATTTTTTGTTAATGTTTATTTTTGAGAGAAAGAGAGAGACAGAATGAGTGGGGGGGGGGCGGGCAGAGAGGGGAAGACAGAGGATCCGAAGTGGGCTCCATGCTGACAGAAGAGAGCCCAATGTGGGGCTCGAACCCATGAACTGCAAGATCACAACCTAAGCCGAAGTCCAACACTTAGCAGACTGAGCCATCCAGGAACTCCCCAAAAAGAATTTTTAAAAAGGAGAAAGTATTAAAGTACTTTGAAATAATTATAACAGTTAATAAATGATCACAATTTCTATGAAGAAAAGCAATAGGAACCTGAGATGAAAGTTAATGGGTACAGGAGAGGTAACATGTTAGCTGAGATATAGAGGCTCTCTGCCTTTCCCCTGCTCTCTTTCTCTCTCTCTCAAAATAAATAAATAAATATTAAAGAAAAGAACATACAGCAAAAGCCCCATTTGAGACTGGGGGTGGATCAGAGGAGATCAGGAGATACTTTCCAGAGGAGAAAGTGATGGAATCAAAAGCGAGGGATAAGCCCACAGTCTCCAAGCTGGGGAGGGGGAGGAGGCTGCTTCTTGCAGTTAGGTAGAAGAAAATCTTAAGATTATGAATCTGTGGGTAGGGTGAGGCTGCACTGAATGTGGAAAAGCCACATTGAAAGAGAAGACTGATAGGTGAACGGAGGTCAGGCTATCAAGTGATTCAAATTTAGGTTCTCTTGGAGGGTTCTGAGCCAGTGGTGAGTTGATCCACATATTAGATCCTGTAACTTACTGGTTGACAGCTAACATAGCTCAGCCATTGGTGAAGCACTTTCCAGCTGGGCCTTGAAATACTTTTCTGGGGCTGACAGGAGAAGTCATATAATTTAGCCTCAGGATGGTCCTGTAACGTGTGAGGATAGTCCTGCCCATGGGTCCCTTCTTGGGATACCATGGGCGGTGAACTGATGAACAAGCAGTGCATTTGAATCTGTCCTCAAAGAAGGATTCTTCACATGGAAATAAATGCTCCTTAACATTCACTTAACGGTACTAAGTGAAAGAGAAAGAGTCTGGGATGAGTACTTGCTCCTGCTTCATCTCAGGTCACCATCCATTTGATTGCTTTAGAAGAGAAATCAATTACAAGAGTGTTGAACAGTTGTTTCCATCAACTAGCAAAGATGTTTATGTTCCAGATTTTTTGAGTAAACATAATGGAAATTGATTTGAAAACATGTTCCTTTTGCCTGAATAAACCATGCCTTTGTTTTTCCTTTCTTTGTTCAGAACAAAAGAGAATTTCCCGAGGCCCTGAGCATCCTGCTTGGTCTGGACATTCAACAGTGGTGTGTATTATCAGCAGTATAATGCTGAAGGATCCCCCAGATGCTGTATCACCCATAGGCAGGTGTTAACAGCCAGGAAGGAATAATCTTTTAAAGCCAAGAGGAGGCACAAGAATGGTCCTCTGCCATGTTTCAATAAAAGCAGTTGAAGAGCCCAGATAGGTGAAATACTCTCATCTATGGTATCTGTGAGCCATGGTCACATAGACAATACATTTGCATTTGGCACAGCAATCCCTATGGAATGAGAGTAGAAGAATTATATCTTTTATGTGGAGAAAATTCTGTGTACAGCAAGAGAAGAGAAACTGGCAGCTGATATCAAACCACAGGCTGATTCTCTGGGATTATTTTAATTGTTCTTCATGCTGGTAATAAGAGGAATGCATTCATTTTAGTTTAAACCAGGTCAATGCATGAGAATCAGCTCTGAGAATCTAAGTTGCCCAAATATTTGGGCCATTAAGGGGGAAAAATCAGCACAGATTTAGTTGTGGTGGCCAAAATGCCTCCCTCAGCTTTCAGAAGGCACAAGGGAGAGGGATTCCTATCCCCCACGTAGCAGATAGGTGGATGGGGAAAGGGCAATGTCAAGATGTGGGAGGCAGGGAAAAGATTGGGGGATACTTGGAGCAGCTGGAACTAAAAGGAGCCTGGGGCTCAGAGAAGAGGAACAAAGTCAGGGTACTGAGAGTTAGTAATAGAACCTAGTTGGGGATGCAACTTACAGAAGCCATGGATAGAATGACAGGGGTCTAGATTGGCCACTTCCTCCAGACTCTGGTCATTTCCTCTTGCTTATAAATCTTTCCTACAGAATCTGTGATCCACAGCTCTGGCTGATGTGTTTCCATCATATGACACTTCCTTAGCCACAGCTGATTGGATAAGTGGAAGACATCTGACCTCAATGGGATGGTGGGCTAGAGTAAGTTATGCAATTTGCTCAGAAATCAACTCAGATCACAAACACTGAGTCCATCTCTGTTGGCTTTGAATTGGGATATCATGTTAAGCAGGACTTGCAGAGTCCTGCCCATGAATGAGGGTTGCCAAGAGAACTCATCTCCAGAGTTCTGTATAAAAAATACAGATATTTGAGGGGAAAAGCACAGGAAATTTGGTTTTCAATACAACCATGGACACAACCTTCCAATTCCCATAACCGTCTTTCTTAACTGGACCCAACCCAGTACCACAATATAAGCTTAGGGGCACAATAGATAATCCACAGCAGAGAATTCCATTTTGCCACTTTCAAAGATTGAATCACTGATTAGTCAGAATACTGTCTAGGTTCCACAGTGCCAAGGAGAAGTAAAACAGTGCTTTGGAGTTTCCCTAGGTATTCAGGAGGTGGCCAAGCAACTGGGGCTCCAGGTCCCGACTCCCCATGTCCACTAGAGTAGCTTAGCTTCTAGATATATTATATACCAAGGGTCTATGGAAACATTTCACAGGACAAAGAGCTCTACTGCTTAAAAACACGGTACCATAGGGGCGCCTGGGTGGCTCAGTCAGTTAAGTGTCTGATTCTTGATTTTGGGTCAGGTCATGAACTGGTGGTTCATGACACTGAGCTCTACACTGGGCTCTGAAGTAATGGTATGAAGCCTGCTTGGGATTCTCTCTCCCTCTTTCTCTTTATCTCTCTCTGACCCTCTCCCTCTCAAAATAAATAAGTAAATAAACTTAAAAAAGAAAACATGGTATCATAATGAATATCATACTGATAGAATACACTATCTTAGGCATGGATTAGTTTGGGGTTCTACAGACAAGATCTATGCAGACTCTGGTGGTACCTTGCAGCCCTCCCGGTATAAACTACCTTTGGGACTGGTTTCTTTCCCACTCTGTGAAATTCCAGCCATCAATCAGCTCCACTTCACCTCTCAGAATAGGGCTGTGACCCAAACAGACCTACTATGGATTTGATATACTTGCTGGAAGAGAAAGGGAGAAATCAAGGGTATCAAACAATGAAAGCTGGTGGATGGCAGAGGTCATGTTTATCATCCTGGAGAGTGGGAAAATGCCTGCCTGAGAACTAAGCCAAGAAATCAGACAATTTACGGGATTCATGGGAAGTTGAAAACAGGAGTGATTCCTGAAGTTAGTCATGCCTCGAGACAGAACTACACAGATACCTTGGTCCACAAATTCCCTTTGTGACCTTTGCTACTTTGAGTTAAGTGCTCTCACTTATAAACAAAGAATACTGAACAATCTATCATGCTAAATGATTAGTAGGGCTTAACAGTCTTATCCATTTCTATAAGGTCTTATCTATTTCTAGAGCCTGTCCTTTCTTTAGGGACAGTTACAAATTATTATACCATAATAGCAGAAATAACCGGAAATCTAAAAATCTAAACAAAACAAAATAAAACAAAAAAAATGCTTAAAAACTAATTTTTTTCACTGTCAGCTCTAAGCTTTTCTATTAGTTGACAGTCATCCATAATGTACCAGAATATCTTTCCTGAAGATAGTACTGTCATACTTTCATTTCATAGTTTCACAACATGAACTCAAAGAAAGAAACAAGGTTGAGCTAAAAAAACAAACAAAAAAACCCAACACCACTATTTAATAGAGAAATCTAAAATCAAATGGAAAAGGAAAATATTTGGATAAATATAAATGGCACTAGAAATCAGAGTTCACTTTTTAACACCACCATCTCCTGGCAAAAAAATAATTATAATAGTAATCTGTTTCAATGGAAATAAAGTACTATAATATTTATAGTCTGTGCCAGAGTTATAATGACTGCAGGGGCAGAAGTGAAGTGTCACAGCATGCTCCACATGTTTTTAACACGGTTTCTAAAGGCTCTGGAGGCTATTAAATTTAATGAACCCATCTGCTATGAAATAGAGGTCCCAACATAATCAGTTTTCTCCATGCCATGTAATGCAGATGGCATTCTCGGTTCCACAACCCAGCAGGATGGTTTATGTTTCTTTATACGTGTGTCTTTTTGTTTTGACGATTTGAACTCCTTTGATATGCAGCAGTGTCTTGGGAAAATACTGTAAATTCAGTTTCTGAGCCCCAACAACTTCCTTATGATGGCTTTGACCTCCTGAGTAATTGCTTCTAGGCAGTACGATGTAGCTTAAGGCAATCACCCAAATGACTCCTAAATGGCCTAGGTACCATTCCTAGATGAGAAACTAAAACAAATGTGCAATCTATCAAATACAAAGCATTTTCTCCAAGTTGGACTTAGTAGGGGGTGAGGAAGAAGGATACACGTCCAATTTGCAAATGCAACTAAATTGGTTTCAAAGTTCCTACAAATTGCATACTGAATTGCATTACCAGCAACAGGGAGGGGCAGGAGGGCTTGGTAATGAATTCTCATTATTTTAAATGGTCACATTCCCACTGTTTCTGAAAGACTCCTTTGCTTCCCTTCTGCTCATCCCTGTGGTCTGTGTGTATTCCCCTGGAGGGGTTGATCAGGGATGGTGATGCTTTCTCAGTTTAATGCAGCACCTACTCTGCACAGCAAGTTGGGTAACATTCCCAAGATGATTAAGTTCCAACTGGAAAGCACAAGTCATTTGCTTACAAAATGGAACAAATTCCATTGTTAATGATTTTTTGCTCTGCACCTAAGAGATAATGGCTGTGCAAGACTTGTATTCCGATAAGAAGCCCATGAATTTCAGAATTCTGGTGTTTGCTGTTTTGTCAATTAATACATGAGATCTTATTAGATTAAACATAATTAACGTTGTTAACATTAATTCATTTATTTGGGCTTCACCGGGAAAGCAAATTGAATAGAACAGCCAGGCAGGAAACAGAATATTTAATCAGATGGGCAGTAATCAGTAGAGAAGACGGGCCCTGAAAGGAAAATTTTGTCAGTCCCAATTCTAGTTCAGGCTTAATTAAATACAATCCTTGACTCATGTGCAAGAATCAATACTTAGTCTATACAGACTTTTATTATTAGCGTGTCCAGACCCCGAACTGTATGAATCAATATGTAATTAATAAAAAGGGAAAGTACACCATCATGGGTCATTTTAAGCTATTCATTTAAGTATTAGATCAATTACATAATTATATTTATTGCTGCTGGGTCTTAGCCATAATGACTGATGAGTCAAGCCAACAGGACTCCGTTTGCCTTAACCTCCAGATAATTAAAGAGAAAGAAGACTTTTAAGACCATGTTAAGCAAACTTGTGGAATCAAGTGTCTGTATTTACTAGATAATCAACAAATACCTACTCCCTTAGTATTTGGTACTAATGATATTAATCGGCAGGGTCTGGTTAATTGTATCTGAGTCCGAAACTAATCAAAGCCACTTTCAGACTACAATGTCACAAAGACTCAAGGCTGCTAGAGACATTAGTGGTAAGCAGCAGTCTTATGGCAAAGAACAGACATGGCTGCCTTGAGATTTGACCTTAACAGAGTTTGCAGGAAGGAGGAGGTGGTGGTTGTATTTCCTTCCAGCATGATCTTTCCTTCTCAGACCACAGCATGTGGCGAGAGTCTGTTGCGATAGGCAGGATTCTAAGACAGCTCGCAGGAATTCTACCATAGTAGGTACATGACCCTTAAAATTCCCTCTCCTTGAGTATAAGTATGAGGGGCTATCATTAGCATGATTAGGTTGCTATCACTTGACTTTGAGATAATTAAAGGACGGATTATCCTGGGTGGGACTGATGTAATCAAAGAAGATTTTAAAAGCAGGTGAAGCTTTAGAGGGATGCACTCTTACTGATCCAGAAAAGAGCAAACAGCATTGTGTGAACTGCCATGTGGCAGGAACTTTGGGTTCTAGGAGCTGAATGCTATCCCCAGGTGATAGCAAGCAAGAAAACAGGGACCTCAGTCCTATAACTGCAGGGGACGAATCCTGCCAACAATCTGAATGAGCTTGGAAGAGGCCCTGAGCTGCAGATGAGAACTACAGCCTTGGGAAACCCTGAGCTGAGGGTCTTAGCTACCTTGTGTCCACACTCCAGACCCATGGGAACCCTGAGATAATACATTTGTGTTACTTTAAGCTACTGTTTGTGCTAATTTGTTACACAGCAATAAAAACTAACACAGCTGTCCCCATGATGCTGACCCATGTCATAAGAACATGTGGAAATCAAAACTATGCACGCACCAATTGCTGGCCTTCCTCTCTGTATTTGGTAAGGTCACTGTCCACAGAGCTCATAGTTCCTAGAGGCTACCAAGAGGCAATAAGATAGAAAGCAGATGCTAACCCAGCCACCAAACCTACCACATCAACCTAAGATAGAACAAATCAAGGTAAACTTACCCTTAAAGGAAAGGAAGGAAGGAAGGAAGGAAGGAAGGAAGGAAGGAAGGAAGGAAGGAAGGAAGGAGAAAGAAGAAAAGAATAACTAAGTACTAATTTCCTCTGAATACATGGAAGGTTATTTCTCCCCGGTCTTACAGATGTGTTGCCCACAGTTGACACACTGGTAATTTTTAGCAATTTTCTTTAGAGTCTTTGCATTCATTTACATATTCAAAGAAGTAACATTTTTCTTTTAACATTCATAGGTTACAGATTTCAATAATATTTAATTAATTTATACAGTTATGATAAAATTACAACTGGCATCAACAGGTTTGGAAAGTCTGAGTATGAAGACAATTAACTTCGAGTAAGCTTGCAACAGTCATGTATAAACTTCTTGTACCAGTACGGCCTCCAGATCCAATGTCCAGTGTGCTTTGGGCAAAAGGCACAAATTTTTCAGAGCAAAGAGTGGGCACTGAGCGGGTTATTTGGTAGCCGATTAAAAGAGCTCCTACTATATTTCCCTTGCCTTGGGCAATCGGTGAGTACTTACTTCCATGAGGCAGCAGGGACTCTGCCTGGATGGTGCAGCATGGCTGCTACTCCTTCTTGGGGACAGTGACCCTAGACATCAACCCCAGACATTAATGCTCTGCCCACAGCAGGTAATTACAGTGAAATGAATTGCAAGGGATTAAAGTGCATCTCTAGATGAATAGTGCTTCCAAAGGACTCACTGTACCTAAGTGCCAGATTCTATTATCAAAATGGTATAAGCCATATATTGTAGACACCATGTGAGACGCAGCCCAAAAAATGAGAACGTTTCTAAAACTTCCTATAGCCAAGGAGAAAAATTCCCACTGGACTTCCTGAGTTTGGGAAAGGATGATAGGTATCATTTACTGAGTTCTCACCATGCCCAGACATTTAATCCTTAGTGTCAACCCTGGAAGGCAGGTTTTAACCCCATGTGGTAAATGCAGAAAGCAATACTCAAAGAAGCTAGGTGATTGGCTTATGGTCACATAGCTAGTAGGGTATAGACATGGAATTCAAACCGAGTCTATTCTAATGATAAATTCAATGCTATCAATTAATAAACTAAGGTAGATTATAAATGCTTAAATCTAAAAAGCAATCCAGAGCTGCCAATGCTACCAGAACATTATGAAAATAGGGTCACCAGCCCCAATGTCAAGGGCTTCTGAATTTGGCCTCTTTCATTATTCCATGGTGGGACATATTAGGGCAATGCTGGGTTGGGACTGTCCTGAACATGTCGGGATGGTCACAAACTCGTCTTGCTTACACCACCTCCCCTGTCATTCATCTTGTGGGTGGTTCCAAAGTTGGGCTCACTTCAGAATTTTGACTACACAAATAAGTTCAGCATGCGAATCCTCTTTTGAGCCCAAACACAAACAAGAGGGGGCTTTTCTTCTTGTCCTGGCAGAATCCAGGCCCCGATAGAATTTGAAGAGACTGTTGCTTCCTGGCCAGAGATGCAGACATGGGAGCAACAGCCGCTTGTCCTCACTGAACAATGGTAGAAAGAAGGAAGATCGAAGCCTCAGTTTTCCCCCTGACCCAGCAGGTTTCTCAGCCCCACCAAGATGAGAAGGACTCTCAGAACGTTCTACTGGGGGAATTATTTCTCAGGGCTATTTGCAAAGACATGACAGAAGCCTGGAAAGCACAGAGGTGTTGCTGAGCTAAGGGGGTGGGAGGGTGATATCTTTGTGTCTATCAAAGGATTTTTGAAGAGGTAGAGTAAATGAGCTCTGTTATCTTGGCATACCATTTTACTCAATTATGAGCCACTTAAAGCATTATTTTATTGTTAAAGTAAGTGAAGGTGATTATGGAACAGAAATGCAAATTTCATAGGATGTTGGAGATAAAGCACAAGACTTCAAAGACATTTCCTCTCAAATTGCACGTCCAGAGATGCTCCTAGACCATTTATTTTTGCCTCTGCTTTTGAGAATTCTTTATTGGAAAAACTGGAGTAACAATGGGTTCTCCTGATCTCTACACTGCCTTTCACATGTAAATGTGCATCTGTATGTATATATGCACATGTGTATGTAATTTAGTAACTTTAGAACAATTGATTTAAGTGATTAGAATTATCTAAAGCAAGACATCTTATTAATAAAAAGCTTCGCCCTCTTCCCTGACCTTCCCCCACCGGGACCTTCAGGTTATGTATCCCCAGCTGGCATACTCTGTAAGTGTGGTGTGTTTCCACACTTTCCAAAGGCATGCCATGCCCATTTGCTTCTCATTAGTGACACTAATTTTTTTTAACTTTATTTATTTATTTTGAGAAAAAGAGAGAGAGAGAGAGAGAGCAGAGGAGGGGAAGAGAGAGAGGGGGAGACAGAATCGCAAGCAGGCTCCATGCTGTCAGGTGACAGCCAAACATGAGATCAAACCCACAAACCATGAGATCATGACCTGAGCCAAAACCAAGAGTCAGACGCTTCACTGACTGAGCCATACAGGTGCCCCTAGTGACACTAATTTTGATGACCCATTCCAGATTTTAGTTGGATTCTCTCACTGTGTAATACTATTTTTCTCCTTACACCTAGTCAAAAATCTCTGGGGAAGATCTTTGAGACCATGAAAATAATCCTGCTCCAATTCTCCCTCTTGGTTTAACTTCCCCTGATGGACCTTTTCCCTAACTGGTCTTTAATTAAGTGGCAGGAAAGTAGTGGTCTTGTATCTCCACAACTCCTCTGATATTTACCAGTCAGCAGTGCACTGTATACCACACCCCTGCCCACCTACCTCATCTATTTAGTTCATCTTTTTGAGATTTGTTTATTCAGTAAGAACACGTGGATTTCTGTTTTACTCCATAGGCTATATTCCATTACTGTCCCTTTTATTTTGAGGCTCAAATTGTCCCAGAGTTGACCAGTGAGGGCCCCTTCATACTGACTCATGTGTCCTTTTGAGATGACCTTACTGTTGTTTTGAGCACTTCTTAGTTTCTGGCATGAAATATTCCAGGCTTTTATCAGAGGGAATGGGTGGTACCTTCAATTGCCCAAGCTCTGGAATTAGTAATTTCTCTAAGAACTCTGGTTTCTTTTAGTGGGGGATGGTTTTTAGAAGCTGGGATCTGGGTTCTAGATGTGCTCACTGCAACTGGGGTGCCATTATTTCCAGGCCCTTTCAAGGAACCGAGGTGGGGTTTTATTCAGACACCTCCCATCCCATCTCATCCTGCAGGCATCCATCTTATGTTCCTCATCTCCACGTTTGCTCAATCCTACCGTATCATAAACTAGATTCAGAGATGCTAGGCCCACATGACCCCACATGACACCAAAAGGAGTTGAAAGGTTATTTCCAGTTCTCTCTCCCATCTAGGCTGAGGGTAGTCTGTTCAAGATTTAATACGTGCATAAGTACTATATTCAAAATGTACCGCTTTTTCTCCCCTTTCTTGGTAATATTTTTAGTTCATTTAAAACACAGTTGGATTCACCTGGTTCTGTTTGCATTCACTACCGCGCCNCTTTCAAAAGTCCAAACTGCAAAATGGTGTACCCAGAGGTGTTTCATTCCATTCACTATCTCCTCCTCTGCACTTCTTCCCACTTCTCATAGGTAACTGATTCCATAGGTTTCCAGTTTATCCTTTCTGTGTTTCTTTTTGTAAAATTAGGCTTATTTACATATACCTTCTTTCTTATACAAAAGGTGTCACTCTGTTTATACTCTTACATTTTATTCTTCTTACTTGGCAGTATACCCTGGAAATCCTTCTATATCTACCAGGAGAACTAGATCATCCTCATTCTGGTCTTTTTACATTAAGACCCATGATGTGTACGTACCATAGTTTATCATAATCTCTCTCTTATGCTTGTGTATCTAGGTAACTTTCGATGTTTTGAAATGACATGCATTTCTATAACGGACAAACCTGTACACATGTATTTTCATACTGCTGCAGGTTCATCTTCAGAGTGCATTTCTAGACGTGGAGCTGCTGGGTCAAAGGATAAATGTAAATTTCCCTTCATAGAGATTGCCCCATTCTCTTCCCACACACAGTCTAGGAGCGTTCCTTTTCCCACAGCCTCAGCAACAGAGAGTACAGTTGGGCTTTTAATTTTTGCCACTCTGATAGGTGCAAAATTGTATTTCACTAGAGTGTAATTTTCATTTTTCTAGTCTAAGAGTGAAGCTGTACATCTTTCATATGTCAAAAAGCCATTATTATCATTTTTGTAAATTGTATGCACATGTCTTTTGCTCATTTTTTAAAATCTGGCATATTAAGGTATTATACCTAATTTTGAAAAGTTCTTTATATATTAGGTTATTAATGACTTAAGTTTGCTCTATGTTGCAAATATTTTCTCTCATGTTACCTTGTGCCTTTGACTTTGCTTATTGTGGTTTTTGACTTATAAAGGTTGTTTTTCAATTGGTTTTGTCTTTAAGAAGTCAAACTTATTTATGTTAATAACTAAATATTTCACTGCATCTGGATTTTAGAGTCATTGTCAGAAAGATTTCCTCTGAATCCATGTTATAGAGGGATTCATCAGGTTTTGTTCAAGTGCTTGTATCATTTCATGTTTTACAGTTTGGATCACTTATCCACTTGGATTTCTTTCTTGGGTAAGATGTGACAAATAGAAATAGTTTCATCTTTTTCTAAATCACTATCTAGTTTTCTCAAAAACATTTATTATGGGGAGCCTGGGTGGCTTAGTCGGTTAAGCGTCCGACTTTCGCTTAGGTCATGATCTCGCAGTTGGTGGGTTCGAGCCCCACGTCAGGCTTTGTGCTGACTGCCAGCTCAGAGCCTGGAGCCTTTTTCAGAGTCTGTGTCCCCTCTCTTTCTGACGCTCCCCTGCTCGCACTGTCTCTCTCTCTCTCTCTCCTAGAAAAAAAAAAAAAAGCATTTATTATGAAGACCATCCCGACCCCAGTGATCTGAGATGCCACCTTTATCTATACTGAATTTCCATATGTAGTTGGACCCCTTTTCTTGGACCTCCTATTCTACTGACCTGTCTGTCTCTCAGGTGCTGGTACCACTGTGTTTTAATCATAGAGGCTCTGTTTTATATGTCTTAAGTTGATGAAACATAAAATGTCTGATCAAACTGGCTGTTCAGGGTTTGTACAGAAAACCACTAGGGGACTGGCTCACTTCATTCTTGGCTACAGTCACATTGCTCTTCTTCTTTAAGGCCTTTTCCTGCCTTACTTGACCACACATAGGAGATGAGACCATCAGTGCTGTTGCTGTGGCTACTACTGTTAGTATGGTGCCCACATAGATGGGGCAGCTTAGTTATTTCATTGCCATAATTCTAAACCAAACTAGGGCCAGACTCTGAAAATGATGAATGCCCAGGTCTTCCTGGCACCCGGAGAGGATTTTTCAGCTTAGTGTCCATCTCTGTGCAGGGTGATTTCTTCCTGGGGAAAGGGGTACCCTTCCTTAACCATTTCATATTTCCGTGGTCCCGCTGTGTCCTTTAGGTCGAGGTGGGGCAGGCCACCATGGTGTCCTCCAAGATGGGTCCCCATATGCAGTTCCTGCCCTGCATTCACCTGCAGCTGCCAGAAATGCAGCAAGAATGAGAGAGGTCATGGAGAGAAAAGCCGGCCCATCACAGCAACTGAGATCGCTCCAGAGGACAGCTGTGTCTGGGCTACAGTGATTAATGTGATGTTAATCCCAACAAAAATGATGGGAGAGAGGCCCTGTAAGAACATTTATAATCAATAAATGAAAAATGCCACTCCCATCAGACTCATTATCACTATGAAAAATCACCTTGAAATTATACAAGAAACCCGGCCATTGAGTCCTTACTAGATGACTGGCAAAGCTCCTCTTTTTACACTAATTCGGCATCAGGGGTTTTGTTTGTTTGTTTGTTTGTTTGTTTGTTTGTTTGCAATTTGCTTTAGAATGAGCCCATGGCTAGAATTTCAACATCAATCCAGTGCCTAGATAACCACCATTGAAGCATATGCAGCTGCTGCCTCTACAACGGCTCCAATGCACTGTTGGATCTAAACTTTGGTCACCTTGGCAAGCTGAGACCTCAGGATTCATCCCCAGGACTGGGCCCCTCAGATGGCTAGGACTGAATCTAACAAGCCCATAATCATTGCTACTGACAGAATCTGTACACATATGGGAAGGAAAGCAAAGTAACTAGAGACAACACAGCAAAAAGTGACATTTCAGTGATGACCAGACCCCTTCCAAAAGTGGTTTTTCACCAACCTTGCTTGCCCAGAGGACCAGCACAACTGTACCACAAGGGAAAATGTCATCGAACCCCAGTATTGAGGAAGAGTGATACAACAGCCATTGTAAAAATTTATAAAAGAAAGCCTCATTAAAGTGGACTTGGATGCTAGTAAGGAAGACCAGCTGGAAAAATAGTCAATTACAGACCCAACAGAAGACTACTCAACAGGAAAGGATCATCCGTTACAGGCCCCAACAGTAAGATGTGTGTTGCATCTTCTACCAGAATCCAAGCACCCTTGCAACCCAGCCAATGGGAAGCCATCATCACCTTGAATTCTTCCTTCTCTCCAGTGGATTTTTGTTCAAAACAACCCCTCCCAGCTTTCTTCTTTTTCTCCATAAAATAACGTTGGACTTGCCTATGGTTTTGCTGTAGCTTGCTTGTCCTGGATTGCAATTCTCTGCTACTCCCGAATAAACGCATTTTTGCTGGTCAAATAACTGACAGTTTTATTTTTAAGGTTAATATGGTCTTCTGGAATTCACAGAAGAAAGCCCTCAGCCTCTCCCCTAGGGGCCCCAGGGACTCACAGTGCTGTCAATGTAAGCTTCCGTCCAGACCACATCGTGCTCCTGATCGATGACTTTGGGCCGGCTGAGTACATGTAGGTATTCCATGACATTTTCCTGCACATCAGCCAAGGTGGAGATCTGGGTGAAAAAGCCTGCCGACAGAGACAACCAAGCTTAGTAGCAGGAAGAAGAACACTGCAGAGCAAGCATATGCCAGGCCTTCTTGGCCTCCAGCTAACTTCTTTTGTTTCTTTTCCTTTCCTTTTTATCTTTTTAATTTATCTTTTAAATGTGTATTTATTTATTTTGAGAGAGAAAGCTCAAGCAGGGAAAGAGGAGAGAGAGAGGAAGAGAGAGACTCCCAAGCAGGCTCTGCACTATCAGCACAGCTGATGACCTGAGCCAAAACCAAGAGTCAGATGCTCAACTGACTGAGCCACCCAGGCACCCCTTTTCCTTTCCTTTTTAAACACTGTATCTCATCTCTACCATCACCCACTTCATGAGTAATATGTTCATGTGATCTTGAAAATATAATCAGGCAAAAGGAATAGAATTAAGATCAACCATAAACCCACCTCTCCAAGGAAGCCCCTGCTAACCCTATAGAGAAAGTTCTCCCAGACCTTTTTCAACACATCCACATCCACGTACACATAGATATGCACCTCCTCTGTAAGAAATGGGAGTCCTCTCTACATGCCACTCTGGAGCTTTTTTTTTTTTTTTTTACTTTAGTGAGTTTATTTCCAATGGGAAAACTATGAACCACACAATTTAAAGACCATCTCATTTTCATTTTTATTACTGTAACCATAGTTAGGCCTAATGTGAGGGGCTATAAAATCTGCTGAACACTTGATAAACTTTGTCTCATTTGTTCTTGACAACATGAGGAAGTGGGCATAACTGTGCTCAGACAAGATGACTGAGGCAGATGAAAGAGATATGCTTTGCCCATGTTCTCACAAGTAGCAGGCAGCAAATGCCGAAGGTGCACTCAGGGTCAGGAATCTCTTCATCCGCTCCTTTCGCTCCCACAGAATTTGGCCCTTTGTGTGTTTGAGGACAAAACTCCAGCTCACACGCTTCATGTGGTTACCAGACCTGTGTTTTGAATATGCTCGGTTAACATAGTTTCTAAGTAACAAAAAAGTCCTCAAAGTGCTGTCATCTCGTGGATGGGGACACCATTTTGATCTTGAGTTCCTCTGCAGCAAGGAGTTGTATTTGCTTTGCCATGGGCTAGGAGATGTTAGAAGAGGAGGCATGAGCTGAGCAAGGTCTGGATCCCCAGAGTCGGGGGCTTTCATTCAAACATTTATGGAAGGCTTTTGTGGTGCCCAGCACTAGAGAAGCAGGGATTAACAATATCAGCATGACTTCCGGGGCCTGGCAGGTCTGAGGAAACAGACAGCTGCGAACTAGCACAGTCAATATTATGCTAAAACCCCACCAGGGGCAGCCCACCAAACCCAGCTACCCTGAGGAACGGTCAGCTGTTCCCTGGAGGGGGAGGGCCCAGTCAGCTAGAGGGAGTCTGTATCCAGCAGAACAAGGGGTGTGTGTAAAGACCTGAGGTGAGAGTCAGGCCCCCTCTTGGAACTGAAAATAGCTCAGAATGGCGAGAGTAAGGAGCTGGGGGAGGGGGGCTGGAAGTCAGATGTTATAAGATCAGAGATGAACAGGGGGACAGGGGAATAGGACCTTGGAAAGGAGTTTAGACTTTATCTTCCAGGCCAGTAGTCATGGGAGAATTTTAATAAAGGGGACACCGAGGGACAAAATGTATGTTTCCTCCCCATGCCTTTAAATAAGGACCCTTACAACTAAGCTCATGCCATGTGCTACTTGCCAGTAAATCGGAGAAGGGTGTGTGCGCCCTGAAGCCAGATCCGTTACAGTACTTGCTATAGTGTTTGTAGAACCTCTCATCTAAACAGTGCCCCAGGGAAGGAAATGCCCATCCTTCTGTTGTCCAGAACAGGCCAGGACCCTCCCAGGGCATTTCCAAACAAAGGCCAGCTGGTTTGAATTTGCCATGCCAACCCCAAACCAGGTTGGGACCATGTGGTTTCGGGCTTCCTGATGACAGCTCTGCACAGTGCTAATTAACATGCATTGTCACTCCTGCCCAGGGCCGGGGCCTCGCCCAGCCTAGGGGAAATGGGGCCCCAAAGGCGCAGACCATGAGTGCCTGTTCTAGCATGTGACCTGGGAGGGGGACCCTGTGCACCTTGGTGGTCCGTCTGAGGTCAGGCACTACAGTTAGGGACGTCCATCTGGGACAGTCCTCTCACAAGGCTTCCAGGTGACCCCTTCTTGGAGGCAAGGTAGGAAAGGCAAGATTAAAGAGGGTTGCTGGGAGACAGAGAGCATTCTGTTCATGCACATTAACTCCAATCAGCGTGTGACTAAGCAGAAAACATTTCATCTCTCCTCTACTTGGGCTCTGAAGGAGGGGACTTAGGGCCACATACAAAGCACAGGGGACAAGCTAAGAGAAGTATTGCCATGTTGAGAGGAGAAGGAGAGAACCAAAAGTTCTGGACCATCATGGCACATGAGTGAACAATTCAGTGTAGAGCAATTCCAATTGGGGATCCTGTGCCAAAAGTGCATGGAAGACAGCATCTCTTAGGGAGAATTTTCCTTAGTTGTCTGCATTTTCATTCTGATGCTCAAAGCCAACAGTAAAAATCCCTGATTTGGGTTTTCTGAAATAAGGCCAAGAGAAGAAAGGGAATGAATCTAAGAGAGGATGGGAGAGACAGATCATTAGCATAGGAGGGAGTAGGAAGGAAACACAATCACACATTTGGAAGGATATTGAGCTGGGACACCGTACAGTATTGGCCTTGCTTATCATACTCAGAGTTCTGAAAAGCTGGCTTCTCCCCAGAGCTACAGACCCATAGCCAACTGTACACCTGACACCTCCATGGGGATGAGTAACAGGATTCTCAGACTCCACTTGTCAAAAGCCAACTCATGATTTCCCTGTCCAAACCCGTTCCTCCCCTGGTGGGTCTTCCCCATCTTAGCAAATGGCGCCACTGCCCAGTTAGGCCAAAAACATAAGAATGATCTCTGATAGCCATCATTTCCTCACCACACCCCATAGCTAATCTATGGCATGTTCCTCTGGCCTGCCTCTAAAATATATTTAAAATTCTCTTTCCCATCTCCACTGCTCCCTGCCAACCCCAAGACTCTCTCACCTCTCCCCCAGAACCTCCCCACACCTCTCCCTCATTATCTACACTCCTCATGGCAGTCATATGGAATGTCTCAAAGTATAAAGCAGATCGCCACCTCCCTGCTGAAAGTCCTAAAACAGCTTCTGTTTAGAGTTAGAATAAAATCTAAATTTTTCCTCTGACCACCAAATGTCTGTATCAACTGGCCCCTTCCCACCTGGGTGACGGAATCCCTTTCTGTACTCCCATCCTTGCCGGCTGTTTCAGCTCACTGGCCTTTTCCTTCTTCTCACAGGCCATGTTTATTGCCACCCCCACCTCCCGGGCATTTCACTTGCTGCGCCCTCTGCCCAGCACACCTTTATCCAATTTGGCCATGGCTGGCTTCTGTTATCATTCAGAGATGAGCTGCCTGAACTCATTCCTCTCGACTCACTCCACCTTCCCTTTCTGTGCTTGCTCTGTTCTCTTTCATTGGAATATTAGCTCCATGACAGGTTATAAAAAGCTGGTGCCTATCTTGTCCAGAGTGGCATTCCCAGAACCAGGCACAGGCATCTGGGGAACGCAACAGTAATGCAGGGGCATTCATGAGGGCCGACTGTCTCCCTGCACCTGGGCCACACAACAGCCTAACTCGTGTGCTCATTGTATAGACAAGAAACAGAGCTCAGTAATTTGTCCTGGATCAATTTGAATCTAGGTTCATCCAATTCTAAAACCTTTGCTCTTCACTACAGAAGATACTGCCTTTCCTTGTTCAGGAAGGGTCAGGCACAGCTGCTCAGAGGTCCTGCCCCAAGAGGGTGTCCCTCATGGGCTGTTTGCATCTCAGTGGCTGAGAATTTGAGGATGGGGGTGGGAAATGTATAGCTTTCCTCTGAAGTTCCTGGAAACTGCTCAATGACTAGCACCAAAGATCTACTGAAAAGGTCACAGGTCACAGTTCTAACTTCTATCTCCAAACACAGACCAGGGATGCAGATATATAAAACATAAGGAAAGCTGAAATTGTAAAAATACTATTAATAATGTACACTGCAAGACTAATGCAAATTTATCATCTAGCCCCAACCCATTAAAACCTAAAGACTTTCTGAAAGGCTCTCTTTTGTTTTAAAATGTTTTCATATAAGTTTTAGTTAACAAATGTACCTTTTGATGGATAACAGGAAGTCACTGAGGGCTGGCCGCTTCGGCTGTAACCATAGGCGCTTCCCTTGTTTTCCCTCCACATTCTCCGGACTGGCCACCTGCCCTCCTCCCTCCCCTCACTTTTATTTCTTTTAAATTCTAGCTCTTGAATGTTTATTCTCTTCTTTAATGTACCTTTTTGGACTTCATAGATCATGTAAGAAAACAGAATCAGCAATCACTTGGTAATTGCCAAGGACTAATTAATGCTGAAATTAGCCATCTATTACAAGTGGTCTGCTCATTTTTCTACATAACATCAATTTATTTACCTTATTCCCTTGCGGAGCCTTCTGTGAACTCTGGGCCACAACTACTCAGTGCAATAAACTGCAGGCAGCCTGGTGCTTTGTGTCTCTGAGATTTTACCACCCTTTGAGATTTCTTAAGGGTCCTTATTGAAAAGGTGCCTCTGCATGATATGCTCTGTGGGCACATCGCTAAATATTCAGCTTTATGGTGATGCCAGAGCCAAGGGCCCCATAAGTCAGTCCTCAGTGGGACTCTTTCGGTGCACCTTGTGTGCCAGGGTCCCTGTTCCATTCTTGGTGTGATGGACATTGCTCCTAGTGAGTCTTTCAGAGGCTTCCCCCTCCTAAATAAGACAAGCTAAAAACTAGAAAGCTCATGCTCAGATGTCAGTCATGCCAGAGCAATAAGGTGGGCAGTGATGTTGCTGGTGTGACCTCGTGTGCATAGCCTAAGGAAACAACAGTATTCTCGGAAGCCCCTTGCAGTATCCTATCTTCCTCCTCCCCTTCAACAGCACATGTTATTAAAAAGGCACTTATTTCTGTAGAAGAATGTAGTTTACAAACAACTTTCTGTCTCCACAATTCTTTGCACTTTCACAAAGATCAAGCAAGAGGTCTACGGAGCCTGAGAGCTGAGGGGCACATGTTTAAGGAGTTGGAAAGAACCCACTGGGAGAGAATGCCCCCTGGGGCAGGGAGCCTGGTGGCCCTGGTGGGCACCGTTTCCAAGTGTGACGCTGTCAGAATCAGCCCAAAACCTCACACTTAGGAGCAAGCCTTTTCCTTTGTAAATAATATTACATTTTTAATTTCAAATCTCATGTTAGAAAAAACTAATCTGAAGGATCACGTGGTGGAGCTAGGAATGCTGGCTTGTCTGCGGCTCTGTTGCCGAGCCAACTCTTCCCACCTCATCTCCTCTCAGAGCCTTAACGTCCCCATTTGTAAAATGTCAGGACCTGGACCACACGCCTACACAGGCTGAGGGAGGACTGCTTCTGGGACACACAGGCTGAGTATAAATCCTGGTCCAGCCTTTATGAGCTATGGCATGTTAAAGTCCTTCTTCAAACTCTAAATTCCATTTTCTAAATTCTCCCATGTGATGGGAAATAGTCAGGAGTTTTCTATGAAACGGGACTAGCTTCCCCACAAAGAGAGGCAACCCTACAGCCTGGTGAAGAATTAAGCTCGGGCTTTGGGTCAGCTGGGCCTGGGTCCTGGCCCTGACAACCTGCCGGTTGCTAACCCAGAGCAAGGTGCCAGTCTCTCCAAATCCGTTGGCTACTCACGCACCTCCCAAAGCTTTAAGAGGTCAGAGATAATACACAAATGCTCTGCATTCTACTCGGCATGGAGTAAGCAGCTTGGTGTGCTTGGCTATGATTTAACAAGAGTAGCCCCGTCTTCATCTTCATCACCATTACCCTCTCCCCTCTGATCTTCCTACTTATAGAATGTGCCCAATGGAGTATTATTCTGCCACAAGAGGGAAATCCTGCCACTGAGACAACATGGATGACACTTGAGGGCACCATGCTAAAGTAAGAAAGCCAGACAAAGAAGGACTAATACTATATGATACCACTTATATGTGAAATCTATATGGAATCTAAAAAAGTCAAACTTGTAGAAACAGAGAGTAGAATGGTGGTGACCAGGGGATAGAAGGGGGTGAGGGAATTGGGAGATATTTATTGGTCAAAAGGTACCAAAAAAAAGAATTATGTAAATGTATTTGAATGACATTTTTGCATTCTCCCACCTGCTCCAATATGGCAAAATGTAATTTTCATTTTCCCCCCAATCCCACCTAAAACCATTCTAGCCTCATAAATTTAGCTATCTTTTAGGGGACAAGACACTCAGAAAGGTATAGCGAAGTCAAGGATTTGGGGATGGAAAAAGACTGTGGGTCTGAGCTCCTGAGGAGGACTCAGGTCATCAGTTCTCTTTCAGATCAGGGGAAAATGACCATTGACCCATCAAAAAGGGACAAGCCAAGCAGAGGGACAACCAAGAGAGACTCACAGGGTGTTTCCATTTGACCTAACGATGACTGGTTGGTTGAGAACCCAAACACAGAGCCCCTTCTTTATTTGCACAGCTGGAAAACACTCCCTTCACCATGATTTCTGAAGGAGAATCAGGCAGTGCTTATTTAAAATCTTGGCACACTGAACACTAGAGAAGGTCGTCACGGCTTTACGGAGTATCTGGGCTAGTCAGCCCCTCTTTCCAGTTTTCCCAGTATTCACAACAGTGTGAATGCAGCTTTAAGTACCACAAGCCACTCTACAGTGGCAATGATTGTTTTCATGCATTGAAAATGGTTTGCCGCTTTGCCTCATTAGGGCTGGTTCCCTCAAGACAGGACCTAGTTATGCATAAAATGAAACAAACCAATAAGCTGCAGGCCTCTCTGGATTTTCTTAGTAGACTAGGCAAGGCAGAGAACCCCTGCAAGGGGCACGGAAGTCCCCAGGAATCCATTTCCAGGGGACAGTGTTGGAGGTGCACTGGCTGAGAATTGTCCCCATGGCTACCAGACTCTATTGGTGCATATAGTGGGTTTGTGACCACTGACTGGGGACGAGGTGCTGGCCCTAGGACTCTTGAGTCACTCGGGCCGGTCAGCCAGCACACTTCTCCTCGGGCTCCCCTGGGCTCCCCGCATCTGTTTTGGTCCCCGAATGCTAATGCTTCATTTCACTGAAGAACTTGGCTGACTCAGGGAGAAAATATGTAAGGAGGGGCCCTCTGGACCTCATGTCACTTGAGATGAAAAATGTTATGCTGCCTCCATACTATAACAATCTGAGACTATAAACAATGATTTAATTAATGACCATAGAAGAATACTTGCTCACCGACGTTACGTGGTCTGAAACCCCATAACTGACGCAACGTGAAGCCAATGTTTATATGGGCACCGATGACTGGAAGCTAACATTTTGATGGCAACTGTTACTTTGAAGAGTGGCAAACAATGACATTTTATTCCCAAAGCCCTTTAGAAAAGAAGCAGAGTGAAAATGGCAGAAGTCTTGAGAGAGACTTGCTTTGGCAGAGAAGGAAATGACTGGATTTATTCAGGAAGAGAGGGAGAATCGCTGTGGAATCCAATGGCCCAGCCAGCTAGGCAGCTACTATTACCTCCTTGGGTTTTCCAAGTTGCTGTGCTCAGAGCTTATAAATCTAAAGGCCTATATTCTATAGCCAGGCCCTGGAATACTCTGAGTTGACTAAACTGTCTTCAAAAGGATGCCTCAAAGATTCTTATAAACAATGGCTAAAACTGAATTATGGTGTAATATTAGTTGATTAAGACAAGACTTCAATTTGAGTAATTTTCATCAGCTGGACACAGACAGGGAGGCAAACAAGAACCCATGACTAAATGCATCCTAGCTGATGGGAAGAATGGCAATCCAATGTGGCAGGAATAACAGCAAAATGTTTTAAAAAAATGAAAATGGAAAGGAACTCTTTCTTTTCAAGACCACAAAATAAAGGAAAAAATGGGAAAAGTATAGCTCACTGAAGGTTTTCAAGCATCAACAATGTTCCAAAACTCATTTCAAGAACAGGCTCTTCACTCAGAGGAGATCTGGGATCCACAGGACCTCCATATCTTCACTGCCTTGTTTTCTCCTGTACTTTGCCCCCAAGTGAAGTCAGGTGCATTATTCTGAGACAATCAGAATTGCTGATACCTTTTAGTGAGGCCAGCCAGCCACTAAACTAAACTAATTCTAAAATGTGTCTGGTAGTGCTTCAAGGAAATGCTAAAACCTTCCACCCTGTTCTCTCCTTTTAAGATGAGGGAATTGACAATGGCTTAAAAGATTGATCCAGGTAGAAGCAGAGAATTTAAGACAATGTCAAGCAAAGGGAAAGGTGAGCAATGTTTATATGCTTGTCCATGCACCTTTTCACCACTCACGTCCCACACCCACCCACTCACAGCACTAAGCCCCCACAGAACACATATACTTTTCTCTATGGGATTACCTCTGCCCATGCCCAGTTCAGCTTGGGGAGACCTGACCCAAGCCAAGGTCATAATCTTTCCTGGGGGAATGAAGGGACTTGAAATCAGAATTTAGAATGCTGACCAGTCCAAGAGAAGAAGATATAAACTCTTCTTTCTAATATCATGTCTTGTTTACAATGTGTTGTGTGGACAGAGGAATGTGCATGGCACAGGGTGGTCATTTCTAGATGTGCACACACCACAGCGGGGGGCAGTGAGGGTCTGTATACAGAAAGGAAGACTGTCATGGAGTGCAGACAGAAACCAAGGAGGGAAAGAACTGAAACCAGCCTCCTGGTCCCTCTTGAGACATGAGCTTCTCTTCCCGCTCTGGGCTCTGAGTCACTCCTTTTCCTCTCCAAAACAGTCCTCTTTCTAAATTCAGAGAGCAACTTTGGTTGCTTGGAACTAAAATAACTTTGTCTTAAGAGCTGGGGTGTGCAAACTCTTCATGGAGGCCTCTTTCCTCCACTAATGCACAGACACTGGAACTTTTTTTTTTTTTTTTAATTAAACATGGCTTAGGAGACAATATTAAAAAAGACCACCTAAATCTACCAAGACCAGTTTACCATGTGACAGGACATGCCTTCCTTTGTAAATGTGTATAGCTAATTTACTCATTTTTCAAACATTAAAGGAGCATTCACTCTGAGTGAGATAGGAGGCTGGGCTCTCCCTGAGTTCTCATGATGAGATCAGAGTGAAAGGCTGCTCTCATAGAGCATGTAGCCTTTAAGGGGACATAAGAAATGCCTACAGATCAAAATGGCACCAGGTAATCATTCAGGGCATTTATGTGTGAGGCACTGCATTACCTTCAGAGCCCCATTTCAGGCTCACAACACCACTGGACATGTGTCATCATTACCCCTGCTCTGTATGGGACACTACTCAGACACAGATAGATCTGGTAACTCGCCCATGGGTGGTGGATGGTGGAGGCTACATTTGAACTCAAGGAATCTGTGTTAAGACTCCAGGAGTCTGGACTCGACCAGCTATTTGCCTCCTCTGTTTTGCCTTCTTTATTGTATGGAGCATGGTAAGAAGCCCTTCATAGACTAGTGGGCCCTGTTACCTCCCTCCTTCTGTCTTCCCCAAAGCATTATTTCTGACACACAACAGGAGATGATTAAATTATAAACTTCAGAATATAGAAAAGGCAACAATTATTGAGCATTTAGCATGTCTCAGCATTGAACCAGGCACCTAATATACACCATTTCATTAAACCTTACGTTTAATAGGAATCAAAGGAAGAACTATTGTCCACATCCTGAATTTGAAGATTAGAACACTGAGGCAGGTTAAAAACTAATTCGATTATTTAAGTAGGCTAAGTTATCCTATGGGAACATATCAAACTGGAAATCTCAGTAGCTTAACTCAAAGGGTTATTGACTATACTGGCAGCATGGGCCAGCACATGGATGGGGGTAGGGGGAGTAGAAAGGCCTCTGTCCCGAGTGGTCACTCAGGGAACCAGGCTGATGAAGTCATTTCATGACTATTCCATGGAGCATGGAGTTTCAGAGTTCACAAGGGCAGGGGAACAGAGTATGGACACTACCATACTAGCTCTCAAGTGCTTTAGCCTAGAAATGATGCAGGTTGGTTTAGCTCATAGCCTTTGGAACCTGTCTCGAGGCCCCAGCCAACTGCAAGGGGACTGGGAAGGTGGAATGATCACATGGGTATCTGGTGCTCAGTAAATTGCTATGCCATTGTAATCATCCCAAGGTCACCCAACAACTAAGCAGCAGAGTGCAGAGGGTTAACCACTCCACTTGACAATGCCTCCAAATTTGTAAACATACTTCAGGAGAAGCTATTACAAGTTATCAAAACTCATCTAGAAATGCCCAAACGTTATCTTAGAACTCACAGCCTTCTCTCAGAACTTCCTACTTTCTCATGACTATCCCAATTTTGGCACACCCAAGGGGAAGTTACTCAGAGCCAAGCACATGGGGGGAACCTACCTTTGTTGGCACAAGCCATCCACTTGAGATTGTCTGCAAACGCAGCCTCCCGTCCAATGAGGTAGGTAAAGATGCGGACCTGAGAGGAAGAGGAGCAGATGCATCAGTGGTGTTCACCTTTCACTGTGCTGCCCCAGACCACATGCGTGGCACACACACATGTGCTCTACCTCTTTAATACCCCGGGCTTCCCATCTGTAGGAACATATTTAAGACATTTGAAGTACAGTCAGCTAGAAATATATTCAAAACCGGGGCCTTTGATCTTTTAAACCATATGGCACTGGTGGTAGTTGTTTTTCGGTGTGCAACTCACGACAGAGGAGAGCAACTTGAAATGGGAAACGGCAGCATCACGGGCCTGGGTTTGCTACACACATATGGACAAGGATCCTCCAGGTCTGGACCAAATCCGCAACCATTTTCCTCATCCACACAGGAAATGCAGAGTACGCTCTTCTTGGGAATACAAACGCCACCAAAGACCCTCAACGTTCCCCCCCAAATGGTGAGGACAGGCTGCAGAGACTCTTACCATCTGTGGCGTCTGGCGTGATTTTAGGAGGTAATTAACTGGGACCAGAGGCACGGCCTGTAGCCAGGAGACCAATGGGGACTCTTTCTAGCCTTCGTGAGCATTTGGTTCCCGAAGAGCACAAAACACATGTAAAACCCTGGCTCTTTCATTTTTCTACTGCTTTCTCAACTCTCTCTCATGAGGCCCGAATTCTCTGAAATAGAGGACAACCCATCCCCCAAAGTAGTACTTGAGGGTAAGATGGAAGAAAGATGAGGAGCTAAAAGGGACACAACCCTTGAATTCAAACTGAAAGTGACACGTGGCTCAACAGCACACAGTCCAAACAAAACCCTTCTGGCCTGCCGAGCGTGGTGCTATGGCCACCTCATTGTGGCTGAGTTAATGACGACATGCTGTCAGATGAAGATGCTGGGTATGTGGTGCCAAAGGCTTTACCAGCTGGTGTCTCCTCAGTCCATTGAGACTGGCTCGGGCACACCTACTGCTCCCTCAGTGCCTTTATTATAGTCAGAGTTAACTAGTATCTTGTGTGGTTCCATCTAGGAGGTTGATTCTTGCTACCTGTCTACCTGAGGCAGGGAAGGAAGGATGTGCCTCCTTCCCCTGGCTATGTCCTGATGGAGCACAGCACTCGGAATGCTAAAGCTCAGTATCTGAATGGTTAAAAATACATGAATGCTCCTAGCAGAGTGAAAACATGCAGATTTTGCTTCATTTTATTTAGCTATTATTTTTGTAAGTAGGCTCCATGCCCAACAGGAGGTTTGAACTCACGACCCCAAGATCAAGAATCATGTATTCTACCAACTGAGCCAGCCAGGTGCTCTAGATTTTGTTTTAATTGTAAATATCCTCCTTTCTGGGCATTATAACTTGAAAGGTAAAGAGACTTTTTTTTAAAAAGTTTTTATCTATTTATTTTGAAAACGAAGAGAGGGGAGGGACAGAGAGAGAGGGAGAGAGAAATCCCAAGCAGGCTCCATGCTGTCAGCACAGAGCCCAATGTGGGGCTCAAACTCACAAACCGTGAGGTCATGACCTGAGCTGAAATCAAGAGTCGGATGTTTAACCTACTGAGCCACCCAGGCGCCCCTAAAGAAATGTTTAAACGCACATAGCCTCAGCCTGTCCTCACTTGTGTGCACTAAGGCCATCATTTCCTCCATTACCACTTCTCTAAGGAGGTTTCCCGAGTGGGTGAGCAGGCAGAGAAGGCTCTGTCTCTCTTCATTCCTCTCACTCTTTCCCACACTATTTCCAAAGGAGTCACATTGAGAGAAAAAGGGTATGTCATTTATTATTATTATTATTATTAGTAGTAGTAGTAGTAGTAGTAGTAGTAGTATTTAAATTGGAAGATTCTGGCTTTTCTTGGAGAAAAAAAGAGAAGAGTCAGCCTCATATAGCAAAAAGCAGTTATCACTGACCACGCCCTACACAAAGTCACTCCCCTGTTCACTTTGCCTGCCTGGCCACTGCTGCCATTTAGCTGAAGATGTCTGATGTAGGAGAAACCTGAGGTCCAGTTAACTAAAATAATTTGGTTAATTTCATCTAGTCCTGGGGCACCTGGATGGCTCAGTTAGTTAAGCGTCCAACTCTTGATTTTGCCTCACGTCATGATCTCGCACGCAGTTCGTGAGTTTGAGCCCCATGTCAGGCTCTGCACTGACCATGTGGTGCCTGCTTGAGATTCTCTCTCCCTTTCTCTCTCTCTCTTTCTGTCCCTCCCCTGCTTGAGCCTCCTCCCTTCCTGAAAATAAATAAATAAACCTAAAAATTTTTCATCTAGTCCAGATGCAATGAGAAAGGTCTTCAGGAACATCGGCATAACATTGGGGTCTCTTCTCCATCTCTTGAAGATGCTGGGTCTGTCCATATAGAAAACCCCAACCGGCCCCATGACCCAGAGCCAGCACCAGAGGAGCCAGCACTGGAATACAGTCTTTTGGGACCCAGATTCATGCTTCTTTTTTTTTTTTTTTTTCATAAATCTTCACCTTTCATTTCAAATTTAAGCTATTTTAAGGGAAACCCCAGACTGATAAAAACTTGCATCCCCACTGGCTCTTTTTTTTATGTTTATTTATTTGAGAGAGAGAGACAGAGACAGACAGAGACAGAGTGTGAGCAGAGAAGGAGCAAAGAGAGAGGGAGACACAGAATTTGAAGCAGGCTCCAGGCTCTGAGCTGTCAGAACAGAGCCTGAAGTAGGGCTCAAACTCAAGAACTGCGAGATCATGACCTGAGCCAAAGTAGGATGCTTCACTAAGCCAGCCAGGCACCACCCCTCCCCCCCTTAACGAAGCAGAAAATTTTAAAGATAGCTCTTAATAAATGATGCTAGCAGTCTATCTTTGCAGACAAATAGGGAAATAAGTGGCACAGAGTAGCCCATATGTTTGCATGCACCAAACCTCCTTTGCCATGCAGATGAAGAACCTGAGGATAGACTGAGTTCTCTCTCAGTGGCATAGTTAAAGCTCCAGCAGAAGACTGTGAACCATTGGCAACACTTGTATAATCACTCACTTAAAAAGATGGCAACTCATTTGGAAAATCAGCAGGATAGTGCCAAACTTCAGACCAGATATGATTGCTCAAGAAGAACTGTGCTAACAATAACCACAATAATGGAAACCAGCATTGCGGCCCCCCACACCCCCACCATGGCTCCTTCTTTGCCCCCAGCCCTGGGTCATGTGCATGCTAAAGGATTTATAGGCATTATATTTATTTTGTTGGTTTGTATTTTATTTTATTGCTTATGAAAGAGGATCAGAATCATGTTCAATATTTCCATTTATGTGGCGCCCTTGGCTCTGGGGGGACTGGCCTCCTTATCTGAGTAGAAACAGCATGGAAAGGACTTGTCACATCTCTGCCTATAAAATAAACATCATCAAACGATACTAGGTCCACACCCTGGATTTCTCACAATGATGCTTTTTAACTGGCAACAAAAGAGAAGGGATTTTTACTCCAAAATAAACATTTGGGAGAGCAATTTAACAATATCCATAGCATTTTATATTTGTAATTTTTTTCAGGCCCAGTAATTCTATCTCTAGGCGTTTATCTTATAGCCAAGATAACAAATAAAATGCCCGTAAGAGCTGAGCAGGTAGCAAAGACGAAGGGAAGTGATAGGCATATGGAAAAACTGTAGAGGTGCACGTCTTCTTAAAGCCCTGTAATTTCATTTTATACATTTTCACAAATACGCAAAAATGGTAAAGCTACAAGAATGTTCACCTTCATTGTTTGTAATAGTCAATAACCGTTAGAGCTTAAGTGTCTCTTGATAGCTGAATGGCTAAAAAAAATTACAGTCCATTCCCAGAGCAGAATACCATGTAGCTATGTACTCATGTAGAAAGACATCTGGTATAAACTGGTGAGGGGAGCAAAGGCAAGCTGTAGGATATTGTATATCCTATATATTCTGTATATCACAGAATCCTATTTTTCTTAAGTGGTACTTACACTTTTTACTTCACAAATGTCTCCATCATTTGAATGTTTTTACAAATGAACAAGTATTGCTTTAATAATCGGAGATCATTCTAAACGAGAAGAAAGTAATCACATAGCAGCTTTTCGAACCATTCTGTAAGGACGTAGGAAGAATCAACATAGCAGTGAAAATTCAACACAAAAGATGAAATGTGGCCATTAAGACTCAGTTCTGCATCTTCCACGAGGGGCTGCCATACTCTACCACTTAATTAAATGAGTACACAACCTCAAGCAGTAACTTAATCAAATTGCTCCTCATTTCTATCATTAGCAGATTCTGTAATCTGATAGATATTATTTCCAACAATTAGAGATTTCGTCTCAAGAAGCATCATTAAAGAAATGTTCACGAGTCTGCCTGGAGGCCAACTACTTTTCAGATCACCGGTGGTCCTGGGAGCCAGGTTCACATCACAATATATCAAGGGACAGAGTCACCACACAGTTCAGACCACAGCAGGGTCAGGACACACTGAAGTCTCAGAAAGCCAGGCCTTTGTGTTCATCACTTGCAGGCATGAAGGCACCACTTTCATTAATGCAGCACAAAGGCAGGGGGGAAACGTCTGCATCAGCCTATTAGTTCATTTTGATCTCCCAGTTAAGCTTGTATGGTCTTTAAGTATTCTATAAACCTAATTAAGCTTAATAAAATTTAGAATGTGGACATTTCAAAGTTCAAAGTCACTTAATTTAATCCGCTTAGTATAAAATTTCCCAAGTGAAACAAACAAAAATCTCAATCCAGGTTTTCCAAAAGACCAATTATGCTCTTACTCACGTAGATGCAATTCTCACCAGAAAATCTGAGAGGCACTATTCCTCTCAACTTGGGTGAATATGGGTAGTTTGAGTTTATAATAATAATGAGCCAAATTTCTTCTTTTAATAGCCATCAAAATAGGGGAAGAAGAGTGTCTGCCAGTAGACCTATCATGGACACATTTTACAGCCAGAATAGAGGCTGTCACCTTCCCTTCCACAAGTCCCTTTGGTAATGAACGGGATATTACCAAGGACCATGGTTTTGAAACAGTCCAAGATTATCAGGTCATCACCCATGCATCACAAGTAACTTCTGAGCACCTACTATGTACCAGGGGCCATTCTTGGTATTGGAGATACAATGGATAAACTGTTAAAACAAACTCTGTCTTCACGGAGTTTACATTTTCATGGTAGTGAAATAGATAATTAATGGAAAATTCATATCTAACATTTACTTGTTGTATTAAATACTTATGAAGAAAATAAAGCATGGTAAGGCAATAGAGAGTGAAGAAAGCTGCAAGAGAGGAAGGGAAGTCTGCCCTAATAGTATGACATGTCATCAGGGATCTGGACAATACAGGGTGGGAGAGGTGGAAACAGACACATGGCTACTATGGAAGAGTGTTCCAGGTGAAGGGGACAGAAGGTACAAAGTCCATGAGATAGGCATGCTCAAGGAATATTGAAGGCACCAGTGGAAACGGAGTGTAGTCAATTAGCAGAGGTTGTAGAGAATGAACTTGGACAGACAATAGGGCCCTTGCAACCACTGTTAGAGAACAGAACCACCAAAGGGACTGAGTCGAACTCTGACATGAGTTACGCGTAATCTTGTAAAAGGGTAAATGTGTTTACAGTGTGGAGAATACAGAATAAGCTATGGGCAGTCATGTTCAACTTAGCTGCTCATCTGATTTTTCTTGTGATGTTCTTACAATTCTGAAGACCTAGGTCCCATCCAAGCATAATTCAATATGGCCCTCTGGAGTAGAGAGTCTTTTAATCTCCCTTAGTTCCAATGTGCAACCAAGTTTGAGAACCATGCCCATGATGTGGAAGCAGAGACACAAAAGTAGGAGGCCACCGAAGTGGTCCAGGTGAGAGATGACAGTGGCTGTGGCCAGAGTGGGGAAAGTTCTTAGACTTCATTGAACATCAGGATCACCAGAGACCTTGGATCACATGTTACCCCAACACCCACCCTCCAGAGTTTCAAATTAAGTAAGCCACACAGATCTACATTTTTAAAAAGCACCCGTTACGGGTCTGACATAGGTAAACTGATGCCAACATTTTTATTTATTTATTTATTTACTTATTTATTTATTTATTTATTTCCAATGTTTTAAAATAACAGAGAAGATGAGACTTGAGAAAAAGGAAGTAGAAACAGGAATTAATAAATCATTAGAGCCATTTCCAACAAAGGTATTTCTATACATAGCTAAGGATTGAGGTTAAACTTGTAGTTTATAATCATCCTGTATGTGGTTTAAAAATAAATAGAGGGGGTGGATCAAGAAAACATTTTTTTTTTTTAAGTTTGTGTCAATCCAGCAAGGCAGGAACATCAGACACCAACCAGACTGGACAAACAGGATCCGCCTTCTGCAGTTCCTTTTTTCCCCAAGAAGGGGCAGGTCTGTGCCCACACGTCTGTAGCCAGAGCTGAGTCTTCACATCCAAAGCCCTGCTCCTCAGAATTACAATAACGCCATTCTCGCTCCCATGTACAGAGGAAAGAGCTGAGGACAGCACACTTAGAAACCTCCAAATACATCGTCTTTACATTTATTTTTTTTAAAAAGACTATCTTTTATTTTAAAATAACCTTTAACTACAAATATAATACTTGTAACTTACAAAACATGCAACCTATATGCATTATATGTATAAATGACATTTGCTAAAAGACTCATTGAGTACCTCTGGGGGCTTACATCCATGGATTCTAAATTTTAATTCAACTAAGTGGCGGCCTCTGCAAATGAACATGTGCACTTACGTTTATGTCTTTGCACCTGTGCATGCCCCTTTAGACTCACTGCCCAACTCAATTATTCCCTAAAATACCTTCCAAATTTCTCAAAAATGGTGTATAACTTCAGCTTTAGAAAGAAGTCTACAGGGGCGCCTGGGTGGCTTAGTCGGTTGAGCGTCCGACTTTCGCTTAGGTCATGATCTCGCGGTTCATGGGTTTGAGCCCCGCGTCGGGCTCTGTGCTGACTGCCAGCTCAGAGCCTGGAGCCTGTTTCAGAGTCTGTGACTCCCTCTCTCTCTGACCCTCCCCTGCTCGTGCGCTCTCTCTCTCTCTCTCTCTCCTAGAAATAAATAAAAAATATTAAAAAAAAAAAAAAGAAAGAAGTCTACAGATGTCTTTATGTCTTAAAGTCAACTTACTATTACTGAGTATGTTCTTAATCTGTATCTTCACAAAAGATATTTCTAATCAACTTCTCTTATTTGGTCATTTCTATGAATTCTGGTGCAGAGAAGTGTCTCAGAATAAAATCTTTAAACTCTAAGCAGAAGATGAGGGCTGAAACTTGATTATTCCCCAAACGCTTCATAAATCACTGCCAATATTATCTTCACAAAAGCAATGCAAGAGTAGAGGTGGCCCTGGAGAAGGCTGATACCCATGAAAACAGTTATATTGAATAGGTCGCTACAATCTAGAAGCCATCATGCTCATAATGAAAGAAGAAACATCCTTATCCAAAGGATGAGAGAGGCATAACACTGTCCTGAGCAGCAATACAAGGGAACAAATTGGGTTAAATTACAAAAGTAATAAAATTTCAATAAATGAGTATCATAGATCATTATGATAAATGGACTGTCATTTGGGGGATGCCGTTAAGAGTCTGTATAATTTCTTTCCTCTCATGCACAGTGCCTGATAACTCATGTGTGGTATTGAAAATATCTCAATTCAGAAAAAGTGCCATTTGTGATCTGCTGGGCAGGAGAATGTGAGTCCAGTTTTACGGGCATGTGTTTTGCCAAGGTGGAGAAGTTGTCTCTGAGTTGCCCAGAGGCTGGGAGCTGAGTTTGCGCAGCAGAACACAGGTGTGATACACTGCTTCATAGAACAGTAAGAAGTCAAGCTACAAACATCTTCAAAGGTGGGTGACACAACTCATTAGGCTATCCAGCCCCATGGACTTCATTTAGGAGACAAAGCCAATGCATAAACTGTCTTTTTATGTCCCATACTTTTGGCGCTCCAGGGCCTTGCTGCCTTGGAGGATACCCCTTCCCCGGGTTAGCTGATTCCCGGAGGCAGCAAAGGACTTGCCTGCAGGGGCACCTCTGAATGCAAATAAACCAATCCTGACCTCCTCTTTTTATCAGGTATTCATACTCTGGACCATTCTCCACCTGCCCTAACCACCGCATGGCTGCTACCAGACAACTAGGGACAAAGTCCTAATGCCCCAAAGTCCACTGAAGTTATCTAATCCCAAGCCTGCTTATCCTGCTTATCCCCTCTTTCTTACATGGAAACCACAAAAAGGCTTCAGTCCTTTACCTCTCCGCACCGCCCCCCCCCCCCCACTCGCCTTGCCTTGGGGCTTCCCCTTGGTGAAGCTCCATGTGGTATGGCATACTTCTTGCTTCAAGAGGACAACGAGTATAATAAACTTCTTCCTTCACACGAGGCATTTCTCTGTATGTGCACCTTACCATATCTGATTCAAATAAATACTGAGAACCCTCAAAACAGCTGGAAATCAAGAGATCTGGGCTCTAGGTGCACCCAACTGCACACTTACTGGCTTGGTGACTTTGAACAAATTAGTGAAACCATTAGACAGTACTTTCCTTATGTGTGGGCAACATGCGGATCATCCATCCCACTCCCTGTGATCAATGGCGAATGAGATAATAGATGCAAGGACAGGTCAGGAGTAGTGAATTCGTCATAGAGTTGCATCCATGTGTGTTTCAGACAATTTGCTGCGGTAACATTAAACAAAGTGAGCTGAGGAAAGCAGTCTCTCCTATCCATAGACACCCCCTTCTACCTGCCCAGAGGTCTGGTTAAAGAGGAAATTGATGGTTGTGAGTGAATAAGAGATTCTTTCTAGGGGAGGATTTTGAGTGGCCATCACTGATATTTGTAATTACCAAGGATAATGGGATTCATAGTCCCTACTACTAGAGGTATAGCAGCGACAACTTCTATTAACCTTTGTAGAGTCATAAGAACAATTGAGACATTGGCAAAGGCTATGGACTTTCCCTCTACAAAAAACCCCCCAAATGCCCAAGGCTATACATTCACAATTTCAGATAAGATATACGAGATTGGGGGCACTTCCTCACCAAAGACCCAGATTCCCTAGGAATCTCTGGATCTCAGATTAAGAACCTCTGTTTTATAGACTTCTTGTATTTTTGCTCTGTAAATTCCTCAAAAACAAATTGTGTTCTTTGGACAATCAAAATGGGTTCTTAAGTGCTTGCCAAATTGAGAGAGAAGTTCATTTGTTCATTTATATGTTCACTATCTAATGATCTGGTGAGTCCCAGATATCAGCGATCCATGACCAGATCCAGACTTCACATCAGGAATGAGTCTTCGATATGCAGGAACAAGGTGGACAGACCAGGAGACCTGAGACAGAATAGGGGCCACTACAGACCTTGACTTTGCACATTACGTCATGGAGCCTTTGAATGACCACACCTAAAGGAACAGGGATGCAATGGACAGATAGGACCCCCATACCATTCATTTTTAAATCCATAGAATCCAGTGCAATGCTTGACATGAAGCTAGCGCCCAAACATGTGTTGACTGGTAATACCATAAAAATCCTTTTCTGCTGATATTAGGGCTCTCGAAACAAATTCATCACCAAGATTCAGACTGCTGGCCACCACAGGGCCTACAGATCCATACGCCTGGGAGGTCTCTCCCCACTTCCCTTGCCCTCTCAGACCTGGAGATTAATTGGTGACAGCTATTTGTTTACAGGTATGCCCTTTCTTCCAAGAAGGCTCACAGATTCAACACCATGAACAAAACACAGACTCATCTGTGTAAAGCTGTTAAATTCAGCAGAACAGATCAGAAGGTCTACTTATATAAAAGAGAAACCAATTGTTCTAAAAACGGGGAGGCTCATAATTCAGCAGAACAGATCAGAAGGTCTACTTATATAAAAGAGAAACCAATTGTTCTAAAAACGGGGATGCTCATACTTGTGAAATAACTTGGAATCACATCCATCCCTAGCTGAGGACCCTCCAATGTCTTCCCATTGCACCTGGAATGTATTCCCAACTCCTGATCACAGTTACGATGCCCTGAAAGACCCAGAGACATGACAAACTCTTTTTGGCCTTAAGGTCTTTGCGTCCACCTGTCCCACTGCCCAGAATGTTCTTCACTCCCTCACTTTCCATAGCTAACTCCCTTTCATCCCATGTGTCTCCTTCATGATACCTGGTACATTTTGTAGTTATCTTAATGACCTATTTCCTTGAATTACATCTATTTCTCCCTCCAAACAGAAATGCAGATGTGGGAGCAGAATGAGGCCACTGCATCCAGCTCAGTGCCTGGGATGTGGTAGATTCTCAATGAATATCAGTCACCCACTTTCTATCCATTTATTTTCACAAATTTTATAAGTCAAAATAAGTCGGCATGGGATGCTCATGAATTTATCAGAGTTAGAGCTCTTTCCTTCATTACCAACTTCATTTTAAATGCTTTCCTGTTTTCTCAGACGGATCTGCTATCAACCAGCTGGAAATTTCACTTCCCCCTATGATAAGTTCCCTTGATTTCTTTTCATACTGAAGCTCAGTGATAAATAGGAAGAAATCGAACATTGAAAAGCTCTGGTCTTTGTTACTACCATCTCATCTTCAGAAGCCAGAAAATGGTGTCTTAGTTGAGGCCTCACGTGGGGGGATCATCAGATTTACAGTATGTTTCTTCCTAGGTGCTGCCCCTTGATTCTAGATGGAAGACATGCAAGCTGTAGATGGAAGTCAATTGTATTTTAAATAACTGCCTGCTTCAAGGATTACCTAGCAGTTGTCTTTACCTGTTGTAAAGACGCTTCCCAGTAGTGATGGGACACTTGCTCTTCCAAGCAACTTTCAGTGTAAGTCTCTTCTTCCTCCTGCACCTTGACACAGTTTGAACAGATGGCAAAATTTCATGGAAAATAGGAATGACTGGGTGGACAGGTGAGCAGAATACAGTGGATACAAGACAGGGTTGAGAATTGGACACACCCAGTTTTAGCATCTGGGTCTTCCTCAAGTGAGCTAGGCAACCTGGGAGGAGTTACATGATCTTTCTGAGCTTCATTTTCCTTGCCTGCAAGGCACTATGGTTAACAGGAAAATACCCATATGGCAGGATTGCTGTTAAATGGTAGGGCCTGGGCCAGGGTTTGTGCTACTAGAGTGTGTGTGTGGGGTCCTTTCTAAGAGGAGGTCTCCAATGGGGCATCTTGTCTGGACCCTAAAGAGAAAACATGCAGGAAAAGGCCCAGAGGTGTGAAGCCTGAAGGCGTGACTTGGCCTGTCAGTCTGGACTTTAGAGAAAACCTCCTTTTCCCTTAATGGTCCCGCCCCCACCACCGAGTTTGTGTTTGCTACCCAGATGAGGGTATAGGACCAAGACTCACATGGCCTTGGGCGCAAATGTGGCCCTTGTGTGGGATGCGGGCCAAAGCCCCCCAGTAAGAAGCAGCATGTGTTTGGATAGAGCAGTCCCTCCACAGACCACCCTAGTGAATCAGCACAGCGCAGGTTATAGGTTGAGGATTTAGGGGTTTGGAATTCTGCCCAAGTCATTCTCAAACTCATTAAAACCAACAGCTGTTGTGAATTCTAAGCTAGCACGGTTCTTGTCACTTCTATTTTCCCCACCAATCCTCCCTGTCACTAAGAATTAGTCTAAAATAGCAGTTTCTGCTGTCAAATCACCTGCCACCTTCTGGGGCTTACTGTCAGTAAGAAAAGTCAAGGACTCATCAGACGACTGCAAGGATATTGTTGAGGACAGTGTTCATTCCATTTCACCTGTGATTCTCCAAGAGGCAGACAGGTGGGAACATGGCTCGGGGTTGGGGCAGAGGGATATCCCAGAATCAGCTGTGGGATTCTGGCCATCAATAGCTGCTCATTCCCAGTACCCCAACCTCTGCTCCTCCAGGGACTCCAGTGCTTCCATCACCCTGACACACACTACGGGAGCATGGCCCCAGCTGAAGACTATACTGTCAAGAGCCACTGTTTTGACATCAATGGAGTACCATAGGTGGGTGGGGCAGGAAAGTGAGTGAAAGTTCCAGGGGGCAATTGGGCGGAACCATATCCTCTTTCTGAGAAACCCCGGAAGAAAATTTATTTCCTGTCTTCAATCAGGGTTGTATTTATCCTAAGAATTGTTACGTTTTAATCTTGCAGATCATAAGCCTTAAAGCTGTCCAGGTTCCCTCTTGGTGCTGGCTGTCCTCAGGCAGAGGGCTCACACATCTCCAACAGAGATTGTTTGATTTGGCCCCACTTTTATTATGTTCTGGTCCTAAATTTGTTCAATGCTCTGATCGTGAAAGAGGGTTAAATTTTGTTAAAAACTTTGAACTGTAAAGACTTTATATTTCTTCTCTTAGCTTTGTGTTCCTGTGGAGGGCTAGTTGAGGTCAAAAGAATCCTTTCTGATCGTCCCCTCAACTCTTTGCTCCTGGAAATGAGCCCTTGGGCATTTCTCACATCCCTCCCCCCAAGTTTTACATGTAAGAGAAAAACAGAAATTAGGTAGTATCAGTCATGCAAGTAAGTTGGTGAAAAAGGCATGGTGACCAATGAACACTGAGGAAGGGGAGGTCACACAGGGTGGCAGATCATCTCCACCCTGCAGGAGCTTTCATGTGGTGAAGAGAAGCTACAAACCCAGCAGAATCCACATGGAATGCATGGGGATGGCGGGAAAAGGTAGCTTGGGAGGCAGTAGGCAGATCAGTGAAATGTAAACCAAGAAGAGCAATAGGTTTTGATAGAAGAAAATACAGAAACTCAAAGTTGGCATTCCTGAGAGCTAGAACCTATTTTGTTTCCTCACATTATAGTTTTATTTATTTGTTGGTTTGTTGTTTTTCTGGGATCAGGATTTCTCATGAGGGCTGAGGGAAGACAACGATAGATACTGTGTCCTGGAGTTGAGCTGTTTGTTTTTCCAAAATATGTTTCTCCCACTTGGAAGCTTTAAGACTGGTCAAAGCTGCTGGCTATAATGTCAACTGGTTATCTAAAATAAGTTCTACAGTGTGTTTCATCTTGACCACCACCTTCTGGGAGACGGGGGCTTTTCCTGGAGGAGTGAGCTTGAGGACATGAGGCTGCATGGGAGGAAGAGGTCACAACATTTACTGCAGCCTGGAAACCCTCTCTTTCAGAGCGCTGCGTGACTTCTAATGACTTCAGTGTTAAAGGCAATCTTAATTAATGATATGGAATGGGGAAATAAATAATTTCTTTGCAAGTTTCTTGCTAAATACAATTCTTATGATTTTCATCTCCGCTGCTCCTTAGTCCAAGCCTCCGACACCTCTCATCTGGATAAACAGCCAGGCCTCTTATCTGAGCTTTTCCATTGCTATCCAGTCCCAGAGAAAGCTTCTTGCAGTAAGAATCAGAGAGTGTGCCCCCTTTGCTAGAAGTTCTGCAGGGGCATTGCTTTCATACACAAAAAGAATCAGAAGCCACCTCTGACCCATGCTTTGGCCCCTGCCTTGTTCCACAATTCCACCTCAGGTTGCCCCTCACCATTGTCAAATTCCCACCCATCCCCTTCCTCCCACGTTGACCTTTTTCCACTTCCCCCAACACCTCAAGTCTTTCTCCTGCCACAGACCCTTTGCGCATGCTGCTATCTCAACACTAAAACATTTTGGCATTGCCATTTCCTTTCTATCCTTTGGTCTTATCATACAACTCCCCATGTCTCAAAGTCCCTCCCTCCTCTTGTTATCTAAAATAAGCCTCTTTTTTTACACTTGGCATTAGGCCCTATTGCTTTTCTGCATAGCATTCAGAGCTATTTACAGTTATTTTATTTGCCACTTGACTATATTCTATTTCCTACACACACACACACACACACACACACACACACTGAAGTGTAAGCTTCATGAAGGAGATACAAAATCAGTTTTGTTCACTATTGATTAACTCCTAATCTAGAACCTGACCCATAGCAGATGCCCCCAAATAAATGTCACATAAATGAATTAATGTGGTTATTGCAAGCAATTATAAAGTATAAACACAGGTTAAATAGGGATAATCCATCATAATGTCTGCAGTCGGAACATGATAAGAGAAATAGGGGAGTACTACAACATTAAAATTATGTTGAGCACCAGCCCATTGCCATGTAACATATATGGCAGGATTGCAATGAGGTGGGCACTATCATTACTCTCATTTAACAGATAAGCAAATTGTAGCTTGGAAAAGGTAGGAAACTGTCCTGTGTCACACCAGGTAAGTGGCAGCTGTCAAATCCTTTGAAGGTGTATGGGACTCCAAAGTTCTTTTCTTTAATTGCAACACTTTGACATGAGAGCAAAATAATGGGTCACAGGACATGACTAAACTTACTTTAAAGGAAAAATACAAATACAAGTTATGGGTGTGGGGGTATTTTGGGTTTTTTTATGGGAGTTTTTGTTTTTGTTTTTGCTATGAAATTGAAAATAGCTTCTTAATGACAATGAGAGTATTGGTAAATAGCTTTCCTATTGGTGGGAATATAAATCAGCATATGCTTTCTGACAATAACTTAACCATATATTTCAAATATTTAAAATGTGCATAATATTTGACACAGCAATCCACTTCTAGGAAATTACCTCCAATTTTTTTTGCTACCAAGTTGAAAATTTTCATTTTGCTAAATTGTACAAATGAAATTAATATAATAGTCCACATTCTAATGTTTCTAAACATATATCCATTGATGATATCCATAAGATGCTGTTGCCCTTCATTGTTCAGACCAAGTTCAGATATCTGATATTCTGCCTTTCTTTCTACCCACCAAAGTAATCTGTCTTCTCAAAAGTCTTGATGGATGTTTTCTTTGTTTGACTCTCCACATTGCCCAAGGAAACCATCATACAGTGAAATGATTTAACATAAAGGATATATGTTGCAGTGCTGTTCATATTAGAGAAAAATTACAACCACCTAAACGTACCCACAGAAAGGGGGTTAAATTATAGTACATTTATTCAACGAACTTTCATGAAGCCATTACAAATAATGGCCAGGTTGATCGCATAATGACTTAAAAAGACATCACTAAAAGAACAAAATAGGCTCCAAAATGCCATGTATTGTCTTAGCCAATCTATAAATATATTTCTTTTCACATAAAAATAACAGAAATATATATGCAAAGGGTGACTAATGCTATAATCTCTGGTAGTTGGAGAGTTGATGATACTTCTTTCTTTCCTGTTATCTGCTGGTTTTTATTAATTTTCTACAATGTACATAAAACACTTCTGTAATAACATTTATTTAAGAAAGAGACTGTAAGAAATTTCCACTCAGTTCCATTCAGCTGATATTTATAGACCACCTACTGGGTGTCAGCATCTGGGTAAGGCAGGAGGGGTGCAATATTGATCCAATACCCAATGCCATGCAGAAACAATTCAGGTAGGAAAATTCAGGTTATTGCTTAAGGATTATGGACATGATTAAACAGATTGCACAAGGATGTTCTACTGAAAATTAGAAGCAGCACCATTCACATGGTCATCAAAAATGGACTAGGCCAAGAGCCATGTGAAGGATCACTCAGACCTGTCGAGAACACACAAGTCATGCTTTGTCTATGTGTTTGTAGTAGAATTCTGATTTCTATGGGTATTAAATCATCAGTTCATTTCATGCTTCTCTCCTTTGGAAAACATCTGACCTGAAAGATGTCTTGAGCTCAATGTGACGTATCAACACTAAGGGTGAATGTGGGTACCTGCAACATTGCGGTAGATCGTCTCAAAGACCATGCCCTCTGAAGGTCCACCATCCGCATTTATTGTCTAAAGGAAGCTAGAGAACAAAAGGTAGATTCCCCAGATGTGGTGGGAGGATTCCAAAGACATAGGTCTGTCTGATTAAGAAATCAGAAAATGAATAAATCCATTTCAATGCAACTTTATAGCTAACTATAATCAATGCAGCATAATTTGATTCTCTTTAGAGTGAGAAGAACAGAGAAAGCACTGGTGTGATACTTCTCTGCCTCCATCCCAGGGCAAGGATGGACTGGAGCTAGTGGCTTAATAGTTACATACAACTACAGCCTTGCATCCTCAGGCTTGAGGCCAGCCTCCTGCCTCAGCAGATAATGAGTTTGGCAATCTCTGATAGTCTTTTCTGGATGCTAATCCCCATCATGGAACTTCTATAATGCGTGATATAATTTAATACACCTGGCAAGCTCACCATCCGTTCATTCTTTTGTTATGTAATAGCCCAAAGTGAAGTCGAGGGTGGTTAATGCTCTGACAACCAGCTATTATCCCCAATAATAGGCGATTTTCAAAGGATTATTGCCGTCAGAAACCATTTTATGATAACTGACAACTGGAAGCCAATGTAGCAAAGTAAGATGGTCTTTGGGAGTCACCATTTTTTTTGGTATGAATCTGCAAAGATGCTTCAAGCATCCCCCAAAGGAAACCACTGGAGAAGTGATAGGTTTCGTAGGCCAAGATAAACCCCCTCACCAGAACACAGGCCTTAAAGTTACTCTTTGAAATCTTTCTATTTTTATAAGACTTTCTATCTTTCCACCCATCTTTGCCCTTTTATAATATTCTGGTGTCCCAGAAGCCTGCTTCCAGATAAGTTACAGAAGTCCTGAGAGCTTTCTTGGAAACTGATGTCACTCTGAAGATGTTTTACCCTGTGCTGGGCCCTGGAGGGAAGCTCAGTCATGGGCCCCATTGATTCTGAGGGGTTTCTTTCTGACATGCATGTCCTGACTTAACTGCATCTCACTTTAGGAAGGTAATTTGGGTTGGGTTATGACAAGACAGAAATGACTTATTGTCTTCAGCACACAGGAGTTTGGGTATCAGTCTACAGCAAAGTCAGACTTGATTCAACACAAGGTTACCCGTTACCGAGTGGGCCCTGCCTCTCGGAGGAAGATTTTCTTTCAGAGAGCAGTTTTGTTAGACACGAGTCTTCTCTTAAAAGAAATGCTGGTGAATGATACATCTCCTTAGGGCAGTTCCCCAAAATGTACTCATATCCAAACTTAAAATCCAAACTCTGAAACATCAAGAAGGTGGGTTTTTTTTTATGTCACTGCTATGATAAAAATCATCGGGTTCTTTGTACTGTACGCAGATTGCATAAATCCCAGCTGTTTGAACTTGGGAACTGTGTTCAGTGATGAAATTAAATCGACATCATCTTCCTTTATCTTGACAGCTCAGGCGACTGGAGGCAATGGTCGTTCTGGCTGTCAGGTTAGGAGAGTCAGTACTAAAATTATTACACTGCCTTTAAGTTTATCTTTGATTAAAAATTAAATTTAACTTCCCTTTATCATTTTCCATACTCCAACAACATGCATGTGTTCTCCAAGTTAAATCAAGATGAACTAAATATTTAATACCCTGTACTAATTAGCTACAACTGTTACCTGATTTCTCTCTGTAAATGAATGTGAAAGGGCCCGTGAGGCCTAACGTTAACCTTCATCCGCTCTCGTTATAGGAGAGAAATTACAGGCTCTAATGAGATGCTTCAAATTGAAAAGAAATAGAATTTTCATAACCAGCTTATTAAAATCCTAGGGCCCCTTTGGGATAGGGCAAATTGCTTCTATTCTGATCTGCTTATCATGGTACAACACCATACAGAAGACTCGTGTTGTCTGCCATACACAGCTCATATTTCTCCCAAATTAATGAGGACTCAAATTATTCCAGCTGCCCTCTTGGCACAAGAAAAAATTGAAAATCTAAGGCTGCCAAGTGCTGTGGATAACTCAGCTGCTAAATAAAATGTGCTTAAGGGGACACAGCTGCTGGGGTGCCTATTTACATTAAATTTGCTAAATCCATGAACACAGAACAAATGTCCCAAGACAGCTAAACAGTGTTCAATACTTGGGTTAATCCTTTTACTGTTCCAGGACCCTCAAGGTGAAAGTGTCCAACATAGTGGGGCAGAAACACAAAGTTTTTACCAAATGACTCTCGTTAGCCTGGTACAGATCCCTAAGCATTACAGGGGGAGATCCAGGGAGGGTGATTATTAGTGAGTCCCCACTTTGGAAAGTTCAAATGAGTTTTACTTCCGCTGGTGTCTTCATACAAGCCAGTCAAAATTAACTGCAGACCTTATGTTTGTTAAATTTTGACATTTCATCTATCTTCAACAAGATTCTCTCTTCTCTGCTCTGACCTCTTAATTATTTAAAGGGTCCAAAAAACTTCAGATGACCAAGACATGGAGGTCTTCAGAAATTATGCTCAACAGTCAGCAGTCAATGAACTGCATCTCAAATGGAACTTCTCAGACATGTGAGAGTTCTTAAAGAGACCCCTGAATAAGCAATTCAGACAAAAAGAATGAGACAGTATGTGACTTCTTCCATTACTGTCTCAAAATTCCAGATGTTAAGGGATTTAATTTGATTGTCTTCAAGATCTTTGATCATTGATATTATCAGTGACCTAGTCCAGATCAAAATTTTTAACCCAGAGTTCAAAAGCTAAACCTCATCTAGATCTGTGTCTCACCCTCACACAACATTTAGGCAAACCCTCAAAGTCAGTCTTGGGCCACTAAAGGATGTATCAATGAAGACCATCCTTTCTCCTAGGATTTGTAAGTGAATTTTTTTTTAAAGAATCACAAGCTATAGCCTGGGTTTTCTGGGTAATTATAAAAACATGTCCTATTTGCTGTCCTGAATATTCTGCCCTGTGCACTTTGCATTGTTCAAATCATGTAAAATTATGGAGTGATGTCATCAAATAGATCAGGCTGAGGGGAAGCAAATGAAGATTCTATAAACACTTTTTGCCCTTAAACATGTAGCCTAAACAGAACGCTTCCTCTCTCTGTAAAAAGGAAAATGGCAACAAATGAGATTTAAAAAACAGAATGGGGACATGTGAACACCAACTCACAAACATTTCAAGACAATTAAGGAAAAACTGACGTAAATAAAGATAAAAAGGAGAATGTTGCTTTCAGAAAGAAATAAAAAGGGCCTTGACATTGAAGGAATCCAATATAAAGTCAGTTTCAATTACACGGTGATGTTTTTGATTTATGCCATTGCCATATATACTTTGGCTCATACTGAAATGTTTGCCTAACTACCTGAGTGTTTCCAAAGAAGACATTACCTGCCTTTAAACAGCCTTGCCTCATTAGAATCCAAAGGCACAGATATTTTAACTCATAATCACAGAGTCCTGGGTCCTGATGAAAACCAAAAATTTTGGAGATATGAGCTTTGCAGTTATTTTCCTAGTATGGGAAACTCTTCCTAAATAATACAGAATTCTCTAAAATCCTTCACTGTCATTGACATTTCTAACTCTTCCAAGGCCACGATGGATGAGCCCTAGACAGGTTTTGTTACAAAGGCAAAGTCAGCACATATAGTGTGACCTTAAAGGAAGAACAGATGTAAATGACCATGACCTGGAAAAGCATACATACATTTCATCTCACCTTCCTCATATTACTGTATAAATACAAAAGAGGTCCTCAATGAATTTGGGTTTACATAGAGTCTCAAAAAATAGCTCTGATGAATGATGTCAGGTAAACAAAAGATAGAATCAAGTGTCAATTATTCTTGCTGGTAACAGACACAGTGCCATGGGTAATATAAAACATTCTAATATAAAACATTCTAAGTGTTCCTTTCAGAAGGCAATATGACTTTGCATGAAGGTATACCTTTCCTAATTATCTGAGAGGAATATCAGTCTAGGAATCTGAAAAAAAATGTATGTATATTCAGGTATATGTACATATATCTATATCTTCAGTCATTTAAATATATAACTACATAAAATGAAAAGACAGATTTACATGCACTCATTGACTGACTCTTCATTTTCTCTTGTTTCTTGCCAGGTTGACTCTTTCAGGATAACTGCCAGCCTTGTTCTGTATGGTAGATCAAATGGGCTGACAGTTTTTAAAGCATAGTTCCCCATCTTTCAATGTAATGACACTATTATTTGATCTCTTGATAGCTTCAATTTAGAAAATCAAACCAAAAGATGGGTTTAAAGAGAATTTAAATTAATTTTGTTTCAGTAATGCAGCAATGGTTGTTGAAAAGTGTGACAATGCAAGCCAAGAGTCAGACTCACTGTGGTAAATTAAATATTCTGTTTCAATCTGATAGATTCCCTAGAGGAAGCAAAACACTCCAAAATGACCACTTCCATTAGACATTCTTTCATATCAACGTGCTCTAGCTGGCCTTTTAAAAATAGAGTCAGTGACCACTGGAAACAGAAATAAGGCCCTGCAGTTGTCCATAGAGACTAATCCAATTCAGTGTTTCAGAAACATGTCTTCTGTACATGGTCCTGGTGCCCCAAATGTGGACTGCACAGGAAATTTCAGTTTCCTCCAAGGAATTTTTTCTGCTTTGTTCATTACTATACTCTTAACATTAGAATAGCAATATTATATGCATTAGTGTGAAAAATGCTGATCTATGTCTTTAATATGCTAATGCTATGCAATGTATATTTTTTTCAAGTGAGAACTAAGACTTTCTAAGCTTTTCTAAGCTGCCCATAATAATAATAAAAAAAAGCCTCTATGAACATCAATTTTTAAAGTGTAGAGCAGCTTTAAAAATTGGAGTTCATGGAATTTCATGTGCTATAAGGAACTACTTCATAACCATACTGAGATAAAGGCAATACTCCACTCAACAACCCCTAAATGGAAGGAGCTGGTATTTTTGGGCTAAGTATTTCCTCCACAAAGCTGCATTTGGATGCCCACTGCTACCTGGTGACTCTCTACACAATCAAATAGCAATAGCACATAGAGCCCAGCTTCCTGAATGAAACAACTTTTATAGCCAAATTAAAAAGTGTTAATTGGAGAAACTCTACTTATGGCTATGACAGACCAGATACTGTCAGATGAACCCACCCTAACACTGAGAACATCCAATGAGACTGGATAAATTATAAACACCCTCATGCATGGAAGCATCAGAGAACAATGTGGCAACCAGAACTTGAAGGTATGAGATCCTAGGAGGAAGAGAACTGCATGATGTGAAAACCTACATTGACCGCCCCTTCCCTGATTGTGGAACTTGCCAATTCATGGAGCAGGGCATGGAAGCCAAATAGAAAACAGCGACCTACAGTTAGTAGCAACCTCACTAGGACAGGGAGACAAAACTGGGTTCAGTGCTACAGAGAAAGCCATAACATGAGGGAAAAGATCCCAAATAAAATGGAACACTGCAGAGGTAATTCTATATTATGCAGGTGATTTCTCCTTAAGGCATTTGCTAACCCCTAAGTTGGGCAAGACTCCATGAAACCAGGCAAAGGGCAGCTGGTAAGAGATTGAAACATTAAGCATGGGAAATCAAAAACTGAAGTTAAGTGCTCACCAAGGAGTGGGGCACAGGTAGAAACAACTTCCACAGGCTTTCTTGTGGAACCCCTAAGAGGGCTACACCTTGGAAGTGAAGACAAATCATAAATAAACCAGTCATAATTGGATCAAGGTACTTTCCCTGTATTCTATCTGCTTATCCTAAAATATATTCCTTCAAGAGGAATGTAAGGATATCCAAAGCCTCAACAATTCCCAGGCATGCCAAGTAATAGTCAAATAAGTGAAAATCAAGAGAAAGAAAATAATAGACTTAAAAGTAATACAGATATTATAGTTATCGGGCATGGACTCTAAAATATCTATGATTAAAATATTAAAACAGATGAAAAGATGAGGTATAAAAAAAGAAAAAATGGAACTTCTAGAACTGAAAAGTGACTGAAGTTAAGAATCTACATATGGGTTTAATAGAAGATTAGACACCGTGCAAAAGAAGATTAATGAACTGAGGAATATATCAGTAAAAAATATCCAGATTGAATGGCAGAGAGGAGGGAAAAAAAGGAAAAAGGAAAATAAAGAAAAAAAAAGAGAAGTATGTGATTTGGTCAAAAGTTCTAATAAATGTAATTGGGATTCTAAAGAAAGTAAGGGAAAGAATGAGACAAAGGAAATGTTTGAAGAAAATGAGCAAAAACTTTACAGAATTAATGATAAATATCCAACTATAAATTCAAGAAGAGATACATGCTCCAAATAGAATGAATACAAAATAAAAACACATTTATACAAAATAAAAATCCTAGAAACTAAAGATAAAACTCTCCAAACCAGCTAAAGAAAACAGAACTCTCTAGAGATCAATAATAAGACTGACAACTGTCTTCTCAATGGAAACAATGAAGGACAGAGACAACAGAACACATACTTTAAGGACTAAATGAGCCTAAGTCTCCAACTACAATCTTACAGTCAGGAAAGTATCCACTAAAATGAAAGCAAAACTTTGGGGCACCTGGGTGGTTCAGTCTGTAAAGTGTCCATCTTCAGCTCAGGTCATGATTTGAGGTTCGTGGGTTCAAGCTCTACATCGGGTTCTGGCTGACAGCTCAGAACCTGGAGCCTGCTTCAGATTCTGTGTCTCCCTCTCTCTCTGCCTCTCACCTGCTCATGCTCCGTCTCTCTCTGTCTCTCAAAAATGAATAAACATTAAAAAAAATTTAAATGAAAGCAACAATTCAAACATTTTCAGACAGCTTTGTTATCAGCAGAATTCAAATACTTCAGGCAGAAAGAAAAATGACCCTATGTAATTAACATGGTAATATAGGAAGCAATTAATAACACAGAAAGGGGAAAAAAACTGTATGAGTAAGTCTAAGTAATTATCATATGTTTAAAATGACAATAATCATGTCATATTTGGGGGTTAAATAGCATTAAGGGCAAAAGAGGTAAGGGGTACACTTTCTGGAAAATGATAGGAGTGATAATTGAGTAAGTGTTATAATGTCTAGGGTAACCATCAAAATAAATACACAGTAATGCATTACTAGCAAGCTAACAGAAAAAAAAACCCTGAAAAATAGAACATTTTTGCCTTCTTTCAGATTAATCAACTAAAGAGGAAAAAGAGACAAAGCATAGATGGGACAAATAAGCAGGAGGGTGTGGGTAGTTCCAATCTGCCAAAAGTTACATTGAATATTCACTATTTTTAGTACCTCATGCGTCATGCTTTTACTTTCAAATCATGTAATCCAGTGTAATTATAAATAACAATAACTATCTTTTAGTAGATGTAATAATAAAATGGTTGATTCAAAGGAAAATATGATAATCCTACATTTATATACTGAGAATAATGAAGACACAGCAATGTATTAAACAAAAACTCACTGAACAAAAGAGAGAATATATCATAGTGGGGGACTTTAAAACACCTATCTGTAACTGACAGAATTAGCAACCAAAGCAATCAGCAGAGACATAGATCTGAGTATCACAATTAGCTGACTTGACCTACCTGACATTTATAGAACAGTATATCCATGAACTGCAGAATTCATTTTGTTTACAAGTTCTCAAGATCATTAACCAAAACACATCACAAGCTTGTCTATAAAGGAATTCTAAATGTATCTGAAAGGACGAAAATCATACAGAAGCTATTCAATATTTCAGTGGAATAAGTTAAAAATCATAAAATATTATCTAGAAAATCTGGAATCCAAATTGCTTCAAAATTAAATAATATACTTTAAATAACCTATGGGACAAAAAAAGACCTCACAATGACAATTAGAAAATAGTTTTGATTCAATGATAATGAAAATATAATATTTAAAAACATGCAGGAGGGGCACCTGGGTGGCTCAGTCAGCTGAGTGTCTAAGTCTGGATTTTGGGGTTGTGGGATCAAGCCCACATTGGGCTCTGAGCTAAGCATGGAGCCTGCTTAAGATTCTCTTTCTCTCTTTCTCTCTCTCTCTCTCTCTCTCCTCCTGCCCCTCTCCCCATTTCATGTGCATGCTCTTTCTCTAAAATAAAAAAAAAGATAATAAAAATGAAAATATGCAGGATATTTCTTAAGCTAGTAGAAATAAAGCTGATAGTTTACACATATATAATAAGAAAAGACAGAAAGCTGAAAATCAATGATTTAAGACTCCATTTTAACAAGCTATAAAAAATGTCAAATTTAACCCAAAGAAAGTGGAAGGAAAGAAAAAATAAGAATCGTGTCAATGACACAGAAAACAGATGTACAGTACAAAAGTTGCTTCTCGAAATCCAATATAATCGATGAATTTTTTAAAAGATAAAGAAAAAATGAGTGAGAACACAAGTTAACCACAGTAAGAATGAAAAAGGGAAAGTCCTATAGCTTTTTTATATTTTTTTTTTAAATGAGGAGACTTTATAAACAGATGTAGGCCAATAAATAATGAGAATTTGAGAGAAACGGACACATTCCTTGAGAAGTACAACTTACCAAAACCGATTAAAGAAGAAATTTAAAAATTGGAATAGCTTTACATCTATTAAAGTGATTGAATCTATAATGAAAAATCCTCCCTCAAAGTAAACTACAGTCCCTTGTGGTCTTAACATTAAATTCTTCCATACAATTAAGGAAGAAAGAACAATCTTAGACAAATCCTTCCAGAGAATAGAAAAAAGAAGAAACACTGCCCAACTCAAACTCAATTTGAGGCCAGCATACTCAAAAATCTGAAGAAAAGCTTTTCAAAAAAGAAAATCTTCAGACCAGTATCTTTCCTGAACACAGATACAAAAATCTTAAAATCATAGCCAATCCAACATATATAATATATTGTGACAAAGTTGCTGTTAACTGTGACATTTCATTTTTAAATGAAAAGCTAGTTTAACATTTGAAAATAAGACAATGTAATTCATGGCATTAGGAAAATTAAGAAGAAAAAAATAATATGAGAATTTCAAAAGATGCTAAAGTACTAGATAAAATTCAACATCAATTCAACTAAATTTTTACCAAGCTAGAGAACAGCACTTTCCAACCTCAAAAAGAATATATACAAAAATAAATAGCAACAGGGGCGCCTGGGTGGCTTAGTCGGTTAAGCGTCCGACTTTCGCTTAGGTCATGATCTCGCGGTTCGTGGGTTCAAGCCCCGCGTCGGGCTCTGTGCTGACTGCCAGCTCAGAGCCTGGAGCCTGTTTCAGAGTCTGTGTCTCCCTCTCTCTCTGACCCTCCCCTGCTCACGCTGTCTCTCTCTCTCTCCTAGAAATAAATAAAAATATTTAAAAAAAAATAGCAACATAATATTTAATGATGAAAACATTCCCATGAATGTTCACCCAGAGATCATGGTTGAGAGAAGACCCCGCTAATCCCTACCCTTGCAGCACTGTATCAGTGGTCCTAGCAAGGCAATGAGGTAAGGAAAAGAAAAAATTGACTGAAAAGTAGGATTTAAACAGCCATTATTCAAACACAAAATAGCTATGTACAGAGAAAATCAGAAAGGATATACAAATTATAACAATTATAGTTAGTAAATGAATTTAATAAAGTCATGAGACAAAAGGTCAATATAAAATATTGTGTTTTCATACATTAGCACACAAAATTAAAGACTATATCATTTATAATTTTAGAAAAATCCATCAAATACTTGGTAACAAATCTTTAAGAAAAGGAAAAGATGTGTAAGACTTCCCACACAAAAATACCTATAAAATGTTACAGAAAGAAATAAAGAGATGGACCCAGTTCATGGACTGGAAGACTCAATACTGTAAAGATGTGTCTGTTCTTCAATTGATTTTCACACTCAACTCAATCTCCCAAAGCCCCAGTAGGATATTTTGTGGAAATTAACAGACTGATTACAAAATTTGTATGGAAATGCATCCTATCCATGTGGAGAAAGATAAACCTTAATTAATTCCAGATGGATCTTAATAACAAAGTTTAATAATAAAACTTCCACAAGATAATATGGGGAATATCATCCACCATTGGAGTAGGGAAATAGGTCTTAAATTGCTCATAAAAAAGTATATGCCCATAAATATATATGAAGGGAAAGATTGATGCAATGAACTTTATCAAAATTAAAAAAAATTGGTTTATCAAAAGATAGCACTATAAGAGAGACAGAAGAAGCCACCAAGTGGGAGAAGATATTTGCATTACGCATATCCAGTAATTGCCAACATCCAGAATAAACTATTATTAATCCAAAAAGTAAGATAATAAATTTTTAAATAGGAAAAAAATTGAACAGAAACTTCACAAGGGTTTTCAAGTAGCTAATGAACATATGAAAAACTGATACATATGAATCATCACAGAAATGCAAAATTAAATGACACTTAGATACTAATACACACACACACACACAGACACACACACACACACACACACACACAGCCCAGAATGGCTTAAACTAAAAACAATGAGGATATTGGGTGTTGGCAGAGAGGAACTAGGAGTCGCATGGTTGGAGTCCCTTTGGAAGACTCTTAAGCAGTGTCTACTAATGCCTAATATATGCATGCCTGATGATCCAGCAGTTCTACTGTCACATATATCCCCAACAGAAACATACACCCAAGTGTGCAATAAAAGACTGTGGAATAATTTTTATAGCAGCATAATTTGAAATAGCCAAAATTGAAACAATCTATGTATCCATCTACAGTAGAAGATATAAATAAATGATGATATATCCATATCACAGAGTATAATATGACAATGATAAGAACAAACCACTAGCAACTATAACCTGGATGAATCTCACAGACAAAATACTGACCAAAAGAGGTGAAATGCAAAAGAGTACATATCAGCCAAATACAGGAGTATACAGCGGTATACATCAGTAATAGGTAAAACAAATCCATGGTGACAGAATCCATCAAAGTAATGATGTTTGGGTGACATACGATTGGAAGGGAGTGTGATGAGGGAAGCTGGGGAGATGCTGAAAGCTTATCTTGATGTCTGTGTTGTTTATGTGAGAGTGGTCACTTGGTAAAAAAAAAAAATCATAGAGTTGTACACTTAAGCTTTTTGTATCTTTATCACATGTATTTTTGAAACTTTCCATATACAAGGTCATTAAAAAGTTAATCAACTGGGGCACCTGGGTGGCTCAGTCGGTTGAACGTCTGACTTCGGCTCAGGTCATGATCTTGTGGTTCATGATTTCAAGCCCTGCATTGGGCTCTGTGCTGACAGCTCAGAGCCTGGAGCCTGTTTCAGATTCTTTGTCTCCCTCTCTCTCTGTTCCTCCCCCACTTGCATTCTGTCTCCCTCTCTCAAAAATAAACAAACATTAAAAAATTAAACAAAACAAAACAAAACAAACAAAAACGTTAATCAACTATGGTTATGTAAGATTGTATCACGAGAGGAAGTTAGGGGAAGAGTGCATGGGAACACCCTGAACTATTCTGCCCTTGTTAGGAGTCTAAATTTTTTTCAAAATTAAGTTGTTTTTGTTTTTGTTTTTACATTAACAGTTTTTGTGATAATTCAGTGCTACCGTCATCCTCATGAAAATAAGCATAGATGTTCCAGAGCTAAGAAGCTGGCCTGGTGAGGAAAGAATCTATGGTTGCAGTATTTTTGCCCAAAGCATGGACGTATCTGGAACCCAGACAAGTCGGGGGTGAACCACAGAGCTCTAGGTGAGAGTCACTGACCTGACCAGTTTCCACTTTCTAAGTATGGCCACTTCTCTGACCATTTGAAGTCTAAAGTACCTTGGGGTACAGCAAGGCTATGAGGAATCCTGGCAGTGGCTATGAGGCAGGCAAAGGTGGCTTCTAAGGTTTGTCCTCTGGGTAAGCAGTCCTGTAAAGACAGCTCACTCAGAAGGATCTTTGGCAACAGAGCCAGGCACCAATCCCTTCTACCCCAGAGTCCGTACAACGTGCTCCTTAAATGAAAGCGCTCCAGCTTTGATGACTTTCCTTATGAACGATAATCCTGAATAAATTAATGCCATTGCTAATCTCACACAGATGAACAAAGGCTGTCTGCAAACAACAGCACTCTGTTTCCTGGCCTGGTGACATTAAAATATCATCTTGTCTTTCATCATCTTTGACTTTATCTTCAGTTACTCCTGCTGTGGGATGAAAACAGCCCAAGATACTACTCCTGCTGAGTCCAGGTCCTACAACACATTTCTTTCCAACCAAGAGATTGGGGCTTTCTGTTCTCTGTCCCTGGCCCAATTGTCATAATCCACCTCAACCAACAAATCCTCCCTCCTCCCCACAAAGAAGATTCAAAAACTATCATCACCTACATAAAACTTGAACAATGGCTACTTTCATTCTCCAGACAAAATTTTCATCTCATAATTACATATGATGCAATCTGGAGAGGAATGTTTAATGGAATAAACATTCACTCTGAGATTTAACTACATGAGAATAGGATTTTGGAAATAATGCCCAGAATCCTGCTAGCTTGGCTCCAGACTAGCAGGAGAATGGCTCTTTCAACTCTAATTATTCTCAACAAGATCCCGAGTACATACAAAACGTCCCAGACCTATCCCTGATCTAGCACTTACTGCCAGGCCTTCCCTATGCCAAGCTCTTTGGCTGTATTAGCTCATCTAGCCTTCAACTCATGCTAAGGTAGGTATTATTTTTACTCACATAAAACAAGTGGGGAAACTAAGGCTTGAGGTCACCCAACTAGTGAGATAAGAAGGGATTCCACTCCAGAGTCCATTATCTTAAGTACACCTTGGACTCCAGCTCCTGCACGGGCTTAATAACATCCTGGGGTGGGTGGCTCCTTACCTTTCTATTGGCTACTTTTCTGTGAGGATAATGTTATCTGCTTGGATCTTATCCAATTTGTTTCATTCTTGCTACTCATAAAATTGGCTTTGTCCAAACCACACGTTTTCTTTGGAGAATCACACAATTCCAAAGGGATTTCAGGCCTTGAGCTTTGGCCTTCAAAAGCAAAGTGTAGGACTCGAGGAGGAAATGGCTGCCTTATCTATACCATTTTATCATCACTTCAACCAATGAGGGAGGAAGCATGGACTCCTCCTCAAAACCAAACTGCTAGCTGCCTGCCCCTCTGCAAAACAACTTGAAATGTTATGACATAATGGGTTCATGTCTGACATTTACTGACATTTGCTTATGTGACTGGCACTGTTCAAAGGCATTATAGGAGCCATCTCTTATAATTATTATATAGGAGCCATTATATATACTATTACGTAGAGCCTATAAGAATTATATTGTAGGAGCCATTTAATTGTTACAACACTCCTATACAGTAGTGTTATAGGCAGAGTAATGCTGCCCCTTCCCCTACCCCTAAAATGGTATCTATATCCTATTCCCTGGACTTTGTGATTATGTTATGTTACATGACAAAGTGGAATTAAAGTGACATATGGAATTTAGATTATTAATATGATGACCTTAAAACAGTGAAATCAGTCTGAATTATCCTGCTGGGCCAAGACCACCCCAATGGTCCTTTAAAGTGGAAGAAAGCATCAGAGTCAGCAGTATAATATGAGGAAGCCTCAAATGACCACTCTGGCTTTGCAGATGGAAGAAGACCATGAGTCAAGAAATGGGGACAACCTCTAGAATACTGGAAAAGGCAAGAGAACAAATTATCTTTTAGAGTCTCCAAGAAGGAAAACAGGTTCTCTGACCCTTTGAATTTAGCCCAATGAGACCTATGTCAGATTACTGGCCTACAGAAATTTGAGTTGTTTGAGCCACTACATATGTGGTCATCTGTTAGAACAAAAATATAAAACAAATACAGGTAGATTTTATTATGATTATGATGATCTCTATTTTATAGATGAAGAAACTGAGGCACGGAACATTTTAGAGTCTTGCCTATGGTAACCGAAGTGGTAAGTAACAGAGTCAGAATGTAAACCAGGCTATTGAGAGCCCACACTCTTTATTACATTTCATCTTCTTCCCAAGGCCATTTCTATTATCAAAATCATTCCTATCATTTATTTCATTAAAAGAGAAGTTTTGTTTCACTGTGTTCAATTGAAAGGAAAGGAGGGAGAAGGAAACAATCTTTACAGTTTTCAACATGCAAGTCTTTCATTGCCTCAGTTAAGTTTATTCCTAAGTAGTTTATTCTTTTCTATGCATTATAAATGGGATTGTTTTTCTTTATTTCCGTTTCATAGTTTGTTTTAGTGTGTAAAAACACAACTCATTTTTGTATATTGACTCTGTATCTTGCAACCTTGTTGAACTCACTTATTACTTCTTTTTTTTAAATGCTTATTTATTTTTGAGAGAGAGAGAAGCAGAGAGCAAGCAGGGGCGGGGGGTGGGGGCGGGGCACGGAGAGAAAGACGGAGACACAGACTGCACAGCAGGCTCCAGGCTCTGAGCTGTCAGCACAGAGCCCCACATGGGCTTGAACTCATGAGCCAGCGAGATCTGTACAGGAGCTGAAGTTGGACCCTTAGCCAACTGAAGTACCCAGGCTCCCCTCACTTATTAATTCCAACAGGACTTTTTTTTTTTTTTTTGAGTCTTTAGGGTTTTCTACATGTGAGGTCATATCATCTACACACAGATAATTTTACTTCTTCCTTTCTGATTTGAATGACTTTTTTTTTAATTATTTTTTATTTATTTTTAGGAGAGAGAGAGAGAGACAGTGTGAGCAGGGGAGGGTCAGAGAGAGAGGGAGTCACAGGCTGAAACAGGCTCCAGGCTCTGAGCTGGCAGTCAGCACAGAGCCCGACGCGGGGCTCGAACCCACGAACTGCGAGATCATGACCTAAGCGAAAGTCGGACGCTTAACCGACTAAGCCACCCAGGTGCCCCTGATTTGAATGACTTTTATTTCTATTTCTCATGTAATTGCTCTGGCTAGGACTTCTAGTACTATACTGAACAGAACTGATGAGAATCTGCATCCTTTATTTGTTCCTGATTACTGAAAAATTGACAGTAATTCTTCTTTAAATGTTTGGTAGAATTTGCTAGTGAAACCATGAAAACCTTGGTTGTTTCTTTGTTCGGAAGTTTTGGATGATTGATTCAATCTCCTTACCAGTTATTGGTTTGTTCATACTTTTTAGTCATGATTCAGTCTTGATAGGTTGTAGGTTTCTCAGAATTCATTCATTTCTTCTAGGCTATCCACTCTGATAGAGGATAATTGTTCATAGCAATGTTTTAGGATCCTTTTCCCCCCTTGTGGTTTCAGTTATAAAGTCTCTTCTTTCATTCTGATTTCATTTAGGTCTTCTCTCTTTTTCCTTAGTCTACCCAAAAATTAATTCCATTTATCTTTTCCAAAAATAAACTCTTAGTCTCATTGATTTTTTTTTCCTTTATCTGTTTCATTAATTTCTGCCCCAATCTTTATTATTTCTTCCCTTTTGCTAACTTTGGGCTTAGTTTGTTCTTTTTTTCTAGTTCCTTGAGGTGTCAAGTTAGGGTGAGATCTTTCTTCTTTTTAATATAAGTATCTATCACTATAAAATTCCCTCATACTTCTGCTCTTGCTGCATCCCATAAGATTTGGAATGTTGTATTTTCATTTTCATTTGTCTCAAGATATTTTCTAATTTCCTTTCTGATTTCATTTTTGACCCAATGGTTGCTCAAAGTGTGTTGAGCTTCCACACGTTTATGAATTTTCCAATTTTCCTTCAGCTATTGATTTCTAGTTTTATTCCACTGTGGTGGGAAAAGATACCTGTTATGATTTCCATTTTCTTAAATTTGTTGAGACTTATTCTGTGACCTACAATATAATCTATCCTGGAAAATGTTCCACATGCCCTTGAGAAGAATGTATGTTCTGCTAATGTGGCTACATTTAATATTCTAATTACTGGTGAAAAGTCATTTGTATAGAGATCTTCTGGAGCCTCTAGTCTAAATGAACTCTTCCATTTGAATACAGATGATCACCATTCCCATTTCCTCTTTCTGGGCTCTTGGGAAGACTGTGTTTCCTAGTCTCACTCACTATTAGGTTGCATCCACGTGGCAAGATTCTGGCCAATGTAATATAAGCAGAAATGATATACCCACTTCCTAGCTGGCTCAAACTATACCTATCTAATACTCCTCAAACTTTCTTCCTCTCGGCACAATTATGGAAACCACATGTTGAAGTCAGTGGTACCAATGATGGAAGGAGACTGGATAGATAACTCCCAAAAGAACTAATCAACTTTATCATATTGTGATGTGAAAAAAAAAAAAGCTTTGTTTTGGTTAAGCCATTTAATTGTATTACGCATAGTTATTGTAACATAGTTCACCTACCTTTTTTATTTTTTATTTTTTTTTAATATTTATTTTTGAGAGACAGAGTGAGACAGAGAACGAGCAGAGGAGGGGCAGAGAGAGAAGGAGACACAGAATCTGAAGCAGGCTCCAGGCTCTGAGCAAACATTCAGCACAGAGCCTGATGCAGGGCTCAAACCCATGAACTGTGAGATCATGACCTGAGTTGAAGTCAGATGCTCAACTGACTGAGCCACCCAGGTGCCCCTAGCCTAACTTTATTAACACAAATCTCTTATCAAGAGATTTGCTTTTCCTTTATCATGCTTACCATATTTGTTAAGAAATATATCACTTGGAGTTCGCTTGTTTATTGCCTGACTCCTCAGTAACCACTGTTCACCTGCATTATAATTGATCAGGTGCCAGTTCGGTGCTTGGTACACAACAGATGCTCAACAAATGTTCATTCAATGCATGAATAAATGGATGTTTATCTAATGAATCAATCTACTCTATTATTTTGGCTCTCTCATCTCTGCCTGGTTTTGTTTGTTTTTTTGTGAAAACCAAAGGCATATTTTCTTTTCGAAAGACAGTACCTTTACCAGGTGTTAAGTACTGGACTTTTTTTTTTTTTTTTTTTAAGGNTTAGGGGTTGATGAATATATGTAAACAATAGTTAAGATTGGTTTCATCTCATCATAACAGAATTAGTAGGAAAATAAAACCATGTTTCTTCAATTGATGAAGTTGCAGAAAAAGAAGAAAACTTAAGATCCAAAATTTAAGTCAAAACCAAACTGGGCTGGTGGAAAGTAAGTGTGTAACTAAAAGCCAAGGTAAGCTTGTTAGGATCTCACTCCTCCACCATGAACTGAGGTGTTGGAGGAAATTGTTATGTCTCTTGGGTTGTGGGCACTTAAATTATGGCTTAACTTACATATTTGCATTTAAAAGCATTCTTCTTTAAAAGAGTAGGCTATCTGTCTCTTTTTCAAATAGTTCCTGCCCTCTGCCTCTAGCATACTTGGTCCAAGGCTAAGGATACTCAGTGCTAAGATCCCAGATTTCTCTGCTCAATCAACATGTACCTATTATAAACAACCCAAAGACCAGTTTGGCAGTAATCCCAAGGTCTCCAATCAAAGGATCTTATTCAATTCCATCCTTTTGAAAAAGTATTTATTTGGGTTGTTTTCCTGTCACTTTGTCTTCAGTAGCTCTACAGAGTAAGCCAAATAGCTAATAAGCTAAACCTTAAAACTTGTCTCATTGAATTGAAATTTCTATTTTTATTAGAATACGCAAGCTAAACAGTGGTAGCCTGCTATCAAATTAGATAACACTTTTGTATATATAATATGATGCTATGCAGCAACTTCTCATGCTCAGAGATAGTAATCAGTGAACCGAAATAAATTACTTAGTTGCAAACCCAGAAAAGTTTCACTGGATGGTTTCACATGCCCTTCAATTGAATCAAGGCAAGGAATATAAGATCCCTTTGGCTCTTTAGATTATCTCCCACAACCCTGACTTTTGGCTTCATATAAATAATTACCTTTTCAAGCCTTAACCCTTTTCCATTGTTCAACATGGGTAGTACTTCAAAGCATTAAATAACGCACTATAGCTTCTGTGTGGCTACAGGTAGACCAGAAGTCACACACTCAAGCTTTGATTATTATAGCTGGGATATGAATTCTAATCAGAAAAAGGTAGTGAAAATAGGAATTGAAAGTGCTTTTCCATCAGATAATTGTTTCCCCTGATGGACAAATAGAACATACTACTTACTGTTCTCACCTCACCTTCCTGCTGAAATCAAACAAGTAAACAAAAATTCAGGCAGCAGTATGCCCCAGAATTTCCCCCCATCATTCTATCTACCCCACACAGTGAAATTCTTAGAGAAGCAGACCAAGGAAATTCAAGAGGTAAACAAGAATCCTATGGAAAGCTGCCCTCACTCACAGGCTTTTCATAACACAGCTTCTAGGTAAGCTTTGGAAACATTAACCATACCTAGCACAGGGACTGCAAAGAAAATTCTGCAGATGAAAGACAGAGTCAGGATTCTTTTCCAGCCAACACAACCACTGTCAATCTTAAACCATAACTTAGGATCTCTTTCCCATTCAAACTCTAGGTTGTTCTATGAAGGCTTTTCATGTGTTGGTACAAAGGTGTAGGTATCTTTTGCAATGAGGCATTAGATTGATAGCATAAAAAGCCAGGGTTGACCAATGTATATGAATTCTGTCCAGAAACTGAAAGGCAAGGGGCACATCCAATGAATGTAACAAACAAACTTAAATATAACATGTGGGAAACACACATGACAAGCTTCAAATCAGATCTCTCCTCTGACCTCCAAAATGCCAAGAATATCCCCCTTAGAACTTGCCTGGACCATAGCCAATTAGGTCTGAATTCACTACATATGTTTTGGGGGATAGGGTTTTGTCTGGACTCACTCTAATGAATCGTTGGGCCTTCATGGAAATGCTCTAACGACAACAATTTTCAGGAAGTTGCTGGTTCTTGCCCTCTTTCACTTGTTACCCCTTAATACACCTTCTATGCATTACTCAGATTAAGGACTTTGTAAAGGAGGCCTTTGTAAGAGAAATAACTCAGGCAACAGTGCAGCAGAGCATGAAATCCCAATCTGGATGGTTGGCTGCTTTGTAACATGTGACCAAGAATGGAGAAGCCAAAAACGGAGGTAGGGAACAGAGTGATGGCGCTTACAGTAGCTGATGGAAAGCTTCCCAACCATATCATGACAGTTGGCCTGTGCAAGGTTCTGAATGAAATCCATTATGTTGCCCACAGAGCATGGGATTCTGGCACAGTCAGCGCAAAAATGTTTCTTTCTGTGGGCTGTGAAAGTTATCAAAGCCTTCCGCTTCTCTTCACCCTGAGAATGAGGGTCTAAAGCTGGAGAGCTTCAGTTCTCACAGTGCCCTGAACAATCAGTTATCAGATCATTTTTAAAGGCAGGCCATCGCACAGTACTTCAGGTAATAGTACAATCTCCAGAGGCACTGCCGCTCAAGGGCAGTTGAGTCTCAACGGCCAGGTGCTGTGTGTCGTGGGTGATTACTAACTAATGAAAGTCCAAGAACCTAAGTCTGAGAACACATAACAATTTAAATAAATAAAGATTCTTATCATACTACTACTAATGTCACTGCACCCACGTGCATTCTAAAGTATGTTCCTGAACGGGAGGGAAAGAGGTAACTGCATAATGCTAAGCAAGCATTGGTATGCATGTCAAACATGGCAACGTCACGTATCACTTATTTCATGACAAACACCATTGCTGAAGTCTGCCACTACTTTGAGAGGAAAATGTCATTTTAGGGAGTGAGGTGCCCTATGCCAGCCATCTGTTGAAATGTCAGACTCAGGAAGAGAATCAGTATGTGGCTTTAACCAAACTCCATTTTAGCTGAAAAAAGATGGAGGATGCGGTCTCCCTGTGTCAAAAAGTTGGCTTTACTGGGTACAATGAAATGTATTGTGTTTTTGGGTCTTAATGGGCATGGTACTCATCAAAGAAATGTCAAGGATTTAGATGTAGGAATGAGGATCTAGTTCATTTGGCTGTATAGTATGCAAATGGGAAGATGCCTAAAACATAGGAATGAGCTACTGGTGCTATCTTGAAAGAAGTAAGAACAACGAGAGCAGATCAGTGTATTCTTGTATGAGGACTACATGATGAGAAAAGAGGCTGTGGTTGATCATTGAGGATGAACTTCAGTATCACTGAAGTGCATGTTCAGGACAAAGTCCATTTCAGGTATGAACAAAGCAACACTCTTCAGGCACAAATCCTCACACCAAATTGCAAACTCATTATGTTAGGATCAGCACATTACATGAAGCAACTTAAACCAGGAAGACACCTTATTATTTTATAATTATGTCAGATAATCCCAACAGGGTTAATGCAAAGGTTTTAGTTATAGAAACATTTTGGGGGGAGGCTTGGACTGTTGAATGAAATAACAATACTGTGCTAAAATACCCATTATAGATATGGGTCATCGGTGAGAATAGACAGTATCAGCGTGTTCTCTGTAAGTCTTGAGTTCATTGATTTTTTTTAACTACAGAGTCATCCACTCCCTCAACACACACACACACACACACACACACACACACACACTGACAACAAAAATCTTGTGAGAACTCACTGCAGGGCTAGGTATGTCACCAGGGGCTGAGGGACAACAAACTGTTGAAAAAGACTAAGTCATTGTGCTCAGGGAACACACAATCTAGCAGGGATACAGAGAAGTGACCTTGTAACTCTAATTCATAGCAGAATTCCTAAGACACTGATACAAACAATAAAATGTGGCCACACTCAGACCTAACTCTCCCTCCCTCGGGAAAGGAAATGACTTGACCCCTGGAGAAGGAGAAGGGAAGGACTTAAAATAAGGCCAAAGGGTTGAAATAAAAAATGGTAAAATGTGAATATTTGCTACTTGCAGACAGTGAGCATTCAGTACATTTGAAATATGTCACCAATTAAAAACAATGAGCTCAATCTTTTGGTGCCTGAGCCAGTTTTAGAAATAAATAGGAAGAAGTACCTGTGAGGGTGGCAGTGCAGGAGCTGTGTCAGCAACACAAAGAGCGTCCACAGCAGCCCTGTGCCCAGCAGAGTGGGGAGTGCAGCAGGAGCCCACCGGGAATGTCCGTTGCTTTGACTTCAACTTACTCTACAGGGATCTTTCCCTTGAAATGATCTTCCACTTGGTTCAAAGAAACAGAAGTTGCTGGGGTGGGGTTCGTGGAGAGGACTGCCATGCACTTCAATGCGTAGATCTGGATCCTTTATTTCCAGATCTTAAACAATGGGAAGGGAATCCCCCATCCGGGTCACTGCCTTGCATTAGGTGAGTTATGTCTGTGGCTCTTGGCCTAAATACGTCTTGTTAAAAGGATTCCTCCCCAGTACAGCTATGTGCTATTTCTGATCACCAGCATCTGGGTGATCAGAAAGACTGTTTCTACTAAGTCAAAAAGGGAAAAGACTAGCTCAACAAATTTTTATCAAGACACACAGCCCACGGAGATCACTGGGCCTGCAAGAAGCAACAGGGAGAAAGGTGAAAACCCATTTGCCAGGTATCAAAAATTAGGCAAAATTAAAGAAATGGAAACTATTTACTGACGGGAGATCCAGTGCCCCCTCCCACCCCCTCCAACAGAAGATTTTAGCTGTCCTTACAAGTCAGTTAAAAATGTTTAAGGAACATACTTGGACTGCAGCATTTCTAATGCGGCTGTCACACTACATTTAATGCAGAAAAGATGTATTTTTAAATGATCCGGTTACTCCGAGGGCTTTGGCTTATAAAAGCCTTTTTTATTGAGATTCTAAATTCCAGTCTGAATAACCTTTCAATTTGTTCCAGTAATTTTTCCCCCTCCTGCATTTGCATTGGCAATACAGCTGGAGTCATTTCAAAGCCCAGGCCCTTGAGCACTGAGCCTTTTGTACCAAGTCTCCCCCCTTCAGCATAGACTGTGGGTGCCAGATTTGACATTTCTATGAAGCTGTTTGCACAAGAAAAACCATTTACTTTTCAAAGATCAAGATTAAATTGAGCTTAGGAAAAGAAAGAGAGAACGTAGTATTTTTCATCACTCCAGTGATTACCTGGGGGCTGAGGTAGGGATTTGGACAATGAATTAAGTTACTTCAAGATTCCTGGAGTAGTTAAAAGTGCTGCGAACAAACATGGTTCTTGGTTAATAACTCCGTCTACACCCCAAAGCTCATTGTTTCTTTATCTCTAACCATCACTTCCCTTTGGGCTCTACTTTGAGTCTCCAACTAGAACGTTTTCCAATCTGGGACATGAGTGACGCCCTTGACCAAACTTCAGTGCAGGGATATGTACATTGTGTGATTCCTAATGCCTTTTATGTGACATCTTCTTCCTAAATACTGACAGGAAAAGGGCACCCTTGCAGAGATGGGAACACTGTGGAGGCATTCTGGGCAATTCCAAACAAAACTTGGTAGAAGGATAACAAGTGTTGATGAGATCTCTGCTACATGTCCAGCCCAGGAATAGTTTTGTCCAAATTTCTTTTTTTTAAATTCTGAATAGCAGGCTACCACCATTCCAATTGTGGGAACACTAGTTATCTGGAAGAAAATTTCATACTATCCAAGAATCTGGAAACTACTTTTGCATTTTTTTTGTTGTTGTTGTTGGAAGAGAATTAGTCCTATAAGATTCTTCAAGGTAACTTTTAGTCCCAAATGGGTAAAATGAATCTGGTGTACGTTACCTGGAACAAGGCAAACTTCATGGTACCTTGTCCAACCTAAAACTTTTAAATGACCTTTTTTAGGGAATGAACTTTCATAGCATGTATTCACAACTTTCAAGCACATCCTCTGAACAGGAGCTAGGCATACTGGATAGAGAGAGAATGGGGAAGGGAGTCCAGTAGAATTCTTATAATTTCTTGCAAATACCTCTTGGCTTCTTGTGGTCAGTAGGTCTCATTTTATTTTCATTAGAATCACTAGTTTTCAGGGGTACCTGAGAGGTTCAGTCGGTTGAGCGTCCAACTTCAGCTCAGATCACCATCTCACAATTTGTGAGTTTGAGCCATATGTCAGGCCCTGTGCTGACAACTCAGAGCCTGGAGCCTGCTTCGTATTCTGTGTCTACCTCTCTCTCTGTCCCTCCCCTGTTCACACTCTGTCTCTCTCTCTCTCAAAAATAAATAAACATTTAAAAAAATCACTAGTTTTCAAAACCTTAATGACATAACCAGTTTCCCATATAATTTGTTCCTGATGGATGTTTTTAGCAGTAGCTAACATTTATTGAATATTTTTATGTGTGATTGGCACCAATTATTTTATTGAATACTCACAGTGATCTATAGGTTCTATGTTCTAGCTAATCCCACTTCACAGATGAAGAACATGAAGGCTAGAGTAGTTAACTTGCCCAAGGTTACAGAGCTAGCAAAGTGGTGAAGACAGTAAAGACTGACTCCCAAAGTATATTCTTAATCAATTTGTCTCTGTTCATCTATACATTGAATGCTTAATTTTTTTAGTTTTTAACACTGTTGCACTGCTTTTGTGCTTTTTGATTTTAAAAAATTACCATCGAAGGGGGCCTGGATGGCTCAGTAGTTTAAGCGTCTGACTAGCTCAAGTCATTATCTTGCAGTCTGTGAGTTCAAGCCCCATGTCAGGCTCTGTGTTGACAGTTCGGAGCCTGGAGCCTGCTTCAATCAAATTCTGTATCTCCCTCTCTCTCTGCTCCTTCTCTGCTCATGCTCTCTCTCTCTCAATCTCTCCCTCAAAAATAAATAAAGATTAAAAATTTTTAATAAATAAATAATTACCACTGAAGTATAATTGACATACAGTGTTATATTAGTTTCAGGTATACAATATACTGGAGTCAGTGATCAATGTGGTAAGTATAATCACCATACAACATTATTACAAGGCTATTGAGTATATTCCCTATGCTGTCCTTTTCATCCTCCTGAGATAAATAACTGGAAGTTTGTACCTCCTAATCCCCTTTATCTCTGACACACTTTTGAATATCAGATGATCTATTTTGATGGGCTATACATGTTTTCCCTGGTAGAAATGAAGGCAATATATAGGCCCAGAGATGATTTTTAAGGTATAGAAAAAAAATTTCAGTTCAGTTGCCAAACTGGTTTCTTTAAGGAATCAGAGATCCTTAGGAAGGATGAAAAGAATCCAACTTCTTTCACCCACCATGGCCCAGTTCCATTTAAATTCAGAACAGAGAACCCTGCTGCCTCTGTCTTTAAAAGAGACAGCTCATACTTATGGGAATTTGCTGTGACTTGGCAGGCGGTGATGCAGCAGTGAAGGGCCAGAGCTCAGGGGTCCAGTGAATCGGTGTCAGCTTCATGTTCTTCCACCAACCAGTTCCGAGACCTCAGAGCGGCAACTTCCCAACCCTACACAAAGGGGCTGGTGATAGTGCCTGCCTCAACAGGCTGCTATAAGAATTACATGCAACAGCTCACAGAAAGCACTTTTCATAAAACCCAACACACAGGATTAAAGCCCATTAAATCAAAATTTAATCTTATAACTATTTGCCATTCTCTACCAGCTGTTTAGCCAATGTCTCATAAATTATAAAACACTAACGGTATAACCATGTGTATCAGAAATAAATAAATAAATAAAGCCCAGCTTTTTGACTGTTATTTATTTGAGGCATTCTCAAGAGCAGAGCTTTCTGCAATGATGAAAATATTATCTATCTGAGCAAATGTGGTTGCCACGAATAAAATGTAACTGCTGAACACTTGAAGCATGGCTAGTGTGATTGAGGAGTTAAATTTGGAATTTTATTTAATTTTAATGAACTTAAATGTGAACTTAAGTAGCCCTATCTGGCTCACAGCCACCAAACTGGACCACACAGTCAGCCCAGGAGTGAGAGAAAACAGACTGAAGAGCACAAATCAACAAGAAGCATCAGTGGGAAAAGCCACTTTTGGATGCGAATAGTTCCTTAACACTCACTCAGTAAACATTTGAGGGGTCACATGGGGTTAGGCTGAGGGTGAGTTCAAATACTAGATCCCCCACTTGCAAGTTGTGTGAGTCTGGGTGAATCTGTGAGTTTCCTTGAGCCTTGGTGGCCCCTGGCTGTGATTAGTTGGTAAAGGGAGATCATAAAGACTAGGAATGGGTTCTTCTCCTTAAAGAGTGTGCCTGTGTCACCACACACAGGTGATAAATACACAAGCATCCCCATAAACACACAATGTAACATCATGGTTGATAAGATGTTCTGAGTTGCCACCTTTTTGGTCATTCATTCAACTAGGGCTTCAAGTGTCTTTATAAAGAACGCTTTCTGTGTGGTAGGACAGTGTGGTCCTATAGAGAAAGAGTCAAATTAACATGACTTAGCTCATGCTAAGTGCTTTGCATACACCTCATTCAATCTTCTGGCAGCCCCAGGGGAAGTCAGTATGTAATCTGCATTTTCTGTAGACTATAAACTGAAGCATGGAGCGGTTGGGTAAAGAGTTCACCCAAAAGGCACATGGTATGAAAGGGGCCTCAAATCCAGCTTCATAAAGTCTCCAATCAAAAGAAGTGCTGCTAAGAACCACATCTATCCATGGAATACCACTTATAACAGAATGCTGCAGGGCACCTGGGCGGCTCAGTCAGGTAAGCATGTGACTTTGGCTCAGGTCACCATCTCGTGGTCAGTGGATTTGTGGTCCACCTGCTTTGGATTCTGTGTCTCCCTCTCTCTCTGCCCCTCCCCTGGTAACTAACTAACTAACTAACTCTCTCTCTCTCTCTCTCAGAAATAAATAAAACATTAAAAAATAAAATAAAATAATGAATGCTACTAGCCTCGTAGGGAAGGTAAGGCGGATACAAGACAAGGTAAAAAGTGGTACATATGCTGTCACACGGGAGAGGAGAAGAGGCCACAGGAAATGTTGGCTTCCAGCAATCTGGATGTGGAACAAATGGCTGAGGGAGCAAGCAAGTCCTTTGCCAGCTTCTCCCCAGCACCCCATCACTGTCTGGCTCTATCAGAGACTGGCTGGTATGGGGTCAAAAGGAAGGAACAAAAATTTAACAATGGAAAACCAGATATCAGCAGCTACTTATGTCTTGTTCCAGTTACATTTTTATACTCTTGGGTTTTGTCATTCCTTGGTGCTTTTGGCCTTATTTGTATCCTAAGTCTTTTGGGCAAGTTCAGGGTCTTCTGTTGTTTCTAATGAAGCCGCTGTCAGTACTCAGTAACTGTTAAATAATAACAGTAAGTACACTCTTCTTACCCAAATGCTTCCCACGGTTTCTATAATCTTCAATATCAGTCTAAAAACCCCTGCTGAGCCGCCTGCATTTACGTGGTTGTTAGTGATTTGTACAAGCTCTCATCTCTCCCCCATACATCTCTGTACTTGCATAAATGGTTATAGTTGTAGGGAAAACCCCACAGGGTGGGAGAAGAATACATGCAGGACACTGTCCGTGTATCAATTTACAAAATGCATCATAAGAGATGAAAAGTCTTAGGAAAATGTATTTATTATTTCTGTGCTGTTAACATTTTCTTCAGTCTCATTGCATCTCCTTCCCCAAATGTTCTAATCATGTTTTATTCTGACTGTAAGAATTCTGCTCACTTGAACGTTTTCATCTCTTCAAAGACAACGGAAGCACAAGGCAGAGATTCTGTCTTAATCCTTTGCTTGCCCTCCTGAATGGGAAGTATTTGTGATCAGCATTTTCAAAATCAATAGGGACCACAAACACATCAAAATGAATATCAGATCGTACAGAGTGGAATATTAAATGTCTCTTAATGTTTTTCTATGGCAACTTTTAAGCACAGGATGGGCAATACGGCAAGCAGACAGTTTATGAAAACAGACAACGCTTGCTGTATTCTATCTCCCTTTGTCTGGAAGCCAGTGCTTCTAAGGGAGTTCAAAGGAAAACAGGATCATGACTCATCTTCTAAACAAACAGCGGCATCCCTGGATGTCAGTAAGTTAACCTTTCCCCTGCTCCTGATGTCCAAACTTCCCCCCCCCCCGACCCCGCCCTGATTTGCTTCTCACATTCCTGAGACTGCTCCTTGGTTACAAATCCGCTATTGTTGGCATTTAATTCAGCATCCATGGGTAGTCTCCTGGGAAGCACCGCAAGGAATCAATTGTCACTGTGATCTGACAATAGCTTGAAAATATTGTTATTAGGATTGTCCGCAGTTGGTCATTTTAAATGAGGGTAAGGAGGGAGCAGAAACTGACAATGGAGTTCAAAAGGGGCAATGCACATTATTTTCTGTTTGTGGAAAGTGTTGCTAAGATAACATATTGGGCGTCATTTAGAAAATAAGAATGGACAACAGGCCAACAATGCAGATCACCATGCCCATCAGTGAAACAAGACTCTGGAAGGGGAAAAAATCCCCCAAAAAACAAAACGAAACCTGAGTCTGGCTAAGGGAAAAAGGAAGTAGCTGCTCTCTATCTTAAAAGATATTTAGCAAATACCCATCCCTCCTCCCCTCCCCCATTCCCTTCTCAGCAATGGCTTTGGCATCCGTTGAAATGGGTGATTTGAATTCATGGAAGGTAGTTAGGAAAGGGCCAGAAGTATCCTGCCTACAGCACTCTTGCTCTGACTCCCTCTCTCTGGAATGCATGAAAAATAAGTTAAGTGTGCGCACTGCTCCACTCCCTTCCAGACTATCGGAGTGGGGGCACCTTGCAGCCAATGGAGGGGAGGGGAGGAACAGGAAGGAGAAAGGGCTGAGAAAGCATAACACACATGCAGGACTGTGAGCAGCGTTTCCATGCAAACGACAGAGAGGGACTTGAGTCCACAGACTCAAAATCTTTACTTGTCCCTCGAAACTGGAGACAGTAGCTACTACTGCTACCAGGAGCCTGCCCTGGAATACAAGCTGCTCTCAGGCCTGCTTTGAGGAAATTTACAGGAGGTTGCTAAAAACCTTCTGGAAGCACCCAGATTCTTATTCCTCTTCTGAGTCTCAGTGGGGATTCATGGAGGATGCCACGGGATCAGGCTTGCTCAGGAGGTACCTCTATCCCCCCAAATCAGAGCCTCTCTCTCTCCTGCGAGGCTATTTCTTCCCCCAAGTCCATGGCCTAAGCTCTGTCCTGGAGGAGGTATAAGAAAGGGGCTACACAGGCCAGTGAAGCTTTACCACTGAGTCACCGTGATAAGAAGTGGTCCCCTGACATTCGTTTACGGTTCCACATACTTGTAAATGCAGAAAGGAAGCCTGAGAAGAGCCACATGTCCGGAGAAGCACCAAGACGCCTGACGGCCCTCCCAGAGTGCGCTCGTACCCGCCCCAAGTCCTCATCACCAGCCTGCCTTCCCTGAAAGGGCCCTGTTGGGAAGGCAGTCACTTCACACGCAAGCTTCACCGGGACACAGACCTGAGTCTGAAGGGGCTGGTGGAGTCACTGGGCTGGGTGGTCCTGTTCTTGCCCACATGCACCTTACGTGTGAAATGACAGTGAAGAAAACCACCCTCTCCACGCTTAGCTGATTGCACAGTGGAAGCCTGGGGAGGGGATGGCCACTGGGCTCTCTATGCAGATGAGAGGGCTTCTCTACAGCAAAGAGTCTCATATTTCCTTGTGGATAATTATCATCACAGGTTCCCATTAAAATGCAGGTAACCTGGGACTGACCCCAGACTCAGAGGTAGAAACCCCAGACTCAGAGATAGAAACTTAGGGGATGGGGCCCTGGAATCTGACTTTTGAATTTTTTTTTTTTTACATTTATTCATTATTGAGAGACAGAGCACAAGCAGGGGGGTGGCAGAGAGAGAGGGAGACACAGAATCGAAAGCAGGCCCCAGGTTCTGAGCTGTCAGCACAGAGCCCGACGCAGGACCCAAACCCACGAACCGCGAGATCATGACCTGAGCTGAAGTTGGAGGCTCAACAGACTGATCCAGCCAGGCGCTCCTGACTTCTGAGGACTCCAGGAGCCTCCAAAGCCTGAGCCCTCAAGTCCTAGGTTCAGAAACACTGCTTCTCATCAGCGGGTTCCGAAGCAGAAGAACTCTGCAGACACACAGGCTGAGAGACAATGAGTGTAAGAAAGGATGAATGTTAACATAATATTGCCAGCATATTTAAGAGACCACACTCATGTTAGCATCCTTTAAAATGTCATCTGGAGAGTTTAGTCATGGGCGGAGAACTGGGGTCCTCCGTGAAGTACAAGAATAGGAAGACCAGGTCTGCCTAATGATGGTGTGCTGGTAAGTGTGTGCTCTGCCATGGGCTGGATGAGTCCTACCAGAGAAACAAAACACTCTCCCAAGGAAACAACCTATGACAAAGAAAAGCAAACAACGTGAATTATAAAATCTGCTGATGAAGGGAGACAAATGCATTTCTATGCTTTGCAGACAGCATAGAGCCTCATAGGCATTTGAAAAGAGTTCCTTAATTCAGTGCAGCAAAAGCAGACTCCTCCTAGGCTATTGCAGAAAGTCACTTCTCCTGGAATGGGGACCTTCTTACTAACCATCTTGGGATGAAATGTGAAGGTGGCAGTAGCTCCCCGTCTGTTGATTTGGGGAGAGACAGGCTCAAAGCACAGATACCACCGGTAATTATTTATAAAGTTGCAGCTGTCAGCAGCTGTAATTGAAGCTACTAAGAAGATTTTATCTGATTATAATGATGGAGTTACTAGAAGCCAGAGCACAGAGATTTGAGAAGAAGCAAATCCCAGAACAGTAGAGGAGTCAAACCAGAGAGAAAAATAACAAGCAGGAACACGCCCACTCCTTGACGATGGCCATGCCTCCCACTTCTCTCCCCAGCCCCTTGGACCATGCAGTCACAGAAGTGAAGAGAGGAAAGAGAGGCACAAATAAAAGGAAACAGGAAAGCAAAGTTGTCCTTTTCTGGAACATTAGCCAAAGAAAAAGCCATAAAGGAAATAATTGATCACTCGACTTAACAAAAACTTTAAATGCTGACATAGCAAAAGCCACCATGAAGATCAGATGGCAAATAAAGAAGTGAGAAAAGTATTTGTGGATGATGCTTAAAGTTAATAACCTAATATAAGAAGACCTCTTACAAACCAGTAAGGAAAAATATGAATTCCTTGATTTAAAACAAAAGGAAGCAGAGGCCCTCTGGTAAGTCATTCACAGAGATGGAAACACAAAGGACTATACAAAATCTTATTAGTAATGAAAGAAAATAAGAGGAAGTTTCACTTATTCTGCAATTGATCGGGTAAGGTATTTTATTTTTAACAGCTTTACTGAGTTATAGCTGATATTCAAAACACTGCCTGTATTTAATATGTCAGTTTGATGAGTTCGGACATTTACAAACACCTCTGATACTATCATTATTATCAAGTTAATAGACAAATCCAATAGCTGAGGGTTTTTTTAAGTCTCATCTCTAATCATAGCCGGTGGGTGGTGGGAAGATGACACTGTAAGTGTTCAAGTGGACATGTACATTGGTCGGCTTTCCTCGAGGGCCCTCTGGAAGCAGGCAGCCACAGCTTTAAAATGCTCTTAATGTGGGGCACCTGGGTGGCTCAGTTGGTTAAGCATCTGACTTTGGCTCAGGTCAGGATCTCACGGTTTGTGAGTTTTAGCCCTGCATCAGGCTCTTCACTGAGTGCAGAGTGGGCTTGGGATTCTCTCTCTCTCCTCTCTCTCTGCCCCCTCCCCAATATTTAAAAAAAAATAATAATAAAGTAAAATGTTCTTAACTTTGGATCCAGTCCTGCACCTTGATGTATCCTAAAAACAATTTGTGATAGGCACCAAGATTACTGTGTTTTTAAAAAAGCAGAGAGAAAAAGGAAAAATCTGAACTTGAATACTACTCTATCAGTGAAACGATGTTTCTATAAACTACTGCATGACATGACAAAGCAGTAATGATGTAATAGAAAGGAAAGAGTGATCAAAATGCAAAATTATTGTAAAGATGATAGGATCTTCATTTTGTGGGAAAACACGCAGAGGGAAAAGGCTAGGAAAACTACAACAGGACTTGAGCCAGGGGTTCCCTAGGAGATACATTTATAGGAAAAATTTATTTTTCTTTTATATTTTTCTATCATTTCTTAGAAAAAAGTAATATGGCAAAGGTATACACCCAGAAAAGAAAGGAAGTGGAATTAGCACACAGCCGCAGAGTACAGCGTGGGCAGAATCGATTCTCTCAAAGGGAAGGGACGCAGCTAGCAGAACCTCGGAATCTTTCTCAAATTAGCCCCTTGAGTCTGTGAATTCGGCATTTTGAGTGTTGACCACAAAGCGTCCCCTAGCTGTCTTGTCACAGGATCTGAGTAGGGGACTGACTGAATCCTTTGGTTACCTGGTCCTGCAGTCACCAAATGCCGGCAGGTGCAGCAGTCTCTGAGAACCCATCATCACCAGATCAGGGGAAATGGGGAAAAAATAAAAACAAGAGTGTACAGTTTTCCACTGACTTAAATGTATTCCATTCAGAGGACTGTCTTTTACTAGGAGATAATGTTCTGCCTGTACTTTAGTGTTAAGATGTCCTTTCTTCTATGAGATGACAGATAATGGTTCTGTTTTGTTTTTCTTCACCTCCCAACCAAGCACAATAAACATGTGCCAGTCCCAAGCGCCTGTACATTTTTCCTTCTGACATTTTATTGGCCCAAGAAATCCAGATACCTGGCAGCCAACTCCCCAACCTATAAGCCCTAATTAAAAAAGAATTGGCAATTTCATTTGTGGGAACAAAACCTAAATGGCTTTTTTCTTCAGGCCCCTGCTGGGTAAATCCTCAGCAGAAGATGATAGGTAACCACATTAGAGTTGAACGGTTTGGCTGGGCAAAGACATCGGTGAAATAAGAGGAACTCTTTCCATAAAGGTTGCAAGAGACACACCAATCTGCCTGTGGAATGATCGGCCGCAGCCCGTCCCAGCTGTTGGTGATTTGAGGTGGGTAACTGGGCTGGCCTCTATCCTACTTGTTGATGTGCTGTATTCACAGAGCTGAGACCTAGGAGTTTCTAAGGAATTCCGGAAGTTCCAGTGCAGTGATGGCAGCTTACTTCTAACCACTGACTGGTCGCCTGACTGACCAGGGGAGACAGAAGGCAGGGAGCCTGTGAATCTGGGCACCCACCCCTGCATCCAGCCCACCTGCTCTCCCCATAGGCTTGGTGCCTGGCAGTGTGGGGGCAAGGGAGAGGGGGTGTGGGAGCTCGCATTCTCCCAAAATGTGCTCCTCACTAGATAATTAGTATGCCCTAAAAGGGATTCTTATGGGGGAGTGTGTGTGTGTGTGGGGGGGAAACAAATCTGTAAACAGCATCAATAGCAACTAATACTACTAACTTAGCCAGCTATCAGCTGTTTGTGATAGACAGCATCATGGTAACTTGTGGGATATTTACAGAGTCAAAATGAAAAGATACAGAGACTGCTGGAGGCCTCCACTGCATTCTTATTTAAAAAGCAGCTCTTGGGGCGCCAGGGTGGCTCAGTTCTTTAAGCATCTGACTTTGGCTCAGGTCATGATCTCACAGTTCATGGGTTCAAACCCTGCATCGGGCTCTGCACTGACAGCTCAGAGCCTAGAGCCCACTTTGGATTCTCGGTCTCCTTCTCTCTCTGCATTTCCCCTGTTTGCACTCTGTCTCACTCTCTCTTTCTCAAAAATAAACAAACATTAAAAATTATTTTTTTTAAAAAACAGCTCTTAAAGCTTAAAAAAACAAAAAACACTGCCAACGTGAACACCTTGCTAAGCACATTGTAAACAAATTAAAACTACATCCTTCAGGTAAAGGCAGCCAAACTCGTACCCCTAGAGACCCGAGAGCTGGCCCTTCTCCATGCTGCTGAAGTCTGAAGGAATTCAGCATTTGCTCATTTTCATGTTAATAAACTAAGGACTTTGAGCTGGAGATTACTGTAATTACTTTTCTTTCTAAGCTGTCTGCTGGGAATACACTTCCAGCACCTTCCCTTGGCATTGTGATAACCTCTTCCCAACCAGGGGAGCTAATATGGCTAGGCTTCAATCCCACGGCCCCCTAGCCCCCTTTCTCACTGAAGTGAACACTGCCACCATGTGTGACTAGAAGCTAATCAAGTGAACCCCCCACAATATGTTCCTTTGCTGATTATACATGTCAGGCTATTTACGTGGTGTCCTGGAGACAGTGCAGAGTCACCTGGTAGCAAAGTGACCAGCTGCTACCACAATCTGGACAAGATACCCTGGGGAAGGGGTGGGAGAGTCAGTCTAGGGTGGCATCACATTTTAGCTGACAGGGAGGCTATTTCTTAGGCCTGCAATGGATATTGCAAAGACATGTACAACTCTGTCAGGGTGTAGTTTTACTTTCTTTCATTCAGAGGTCAGCCATCCAGGATGGGGGAGGGCTTTGGATGGTTGGGACTGAGGTCTCTCTTCCAAGAAGTGACAGAACATAGCCCACTAGGGTCAAGGGCTACAGTATTTATAAAGTCACCCTTAAACACACTAAAACAAACTAGAAAAAAGCTTAACTGACAAACTCTACTTTCTCCCATTCATAGGCCACACAACACCATAAAATATAGTCCGGGGTCAGGTAAGCAAGAAGGGCAACTCTTCAACTGAGTGGGGCTTTGCTGCATTACCCCTAAAAGGTAACTTTCTCCCAGAGACTAGACTAAATCCTTTTAGAGCCAGTTTAAGGTTGTCCCCTCTTATTCTACACACAATGGAAATGCAAATGGGAGACAAAGAAATCAAACAATACAAAATCTATTCATCATGCCCTCACAAATTATATCTATGAAGTCACATTTTCCTAATTTTCCGTATGATTTCTCATCATTCATATTTGTTCTGCAATCAGATCTAATTCTTGTATGAAGTCACAAGCTGCCTGAGGAAAAGTATACTAGGTCTAACTAACTGTCCCTAAAACAATGCCTATTCAATACTAATACCACCAGCCAGGTGACCTGCTCCATGGAACACATGCCCAAAATGAGCTGGGTAACACGAATGCAATGATACAAGTGATGATGGTGGTGATGATGATGATTTATTCAACAAGAATGTACTGAATGTTTATTAGGTATTGGGCTCCGTTTGGAGCACTGAGAATAGAATCATCAGCGGCTAAGCTACAAAGACCCTCTTCCCAGCCAGGTGAGCTAATATTCCACTGGAGAGGAATAAACAACAAACTTTATAAAAAGTTTACTATGTGAGAAGGTAATATGTTAAATGCTATGGAGAAAAAAAAAAAACCTATAGCAAATTAAGTATTAGGAGTTACTGAAGCAGAGTCAGTGGGGAGATGTGACTTTAAATAGGCTATATGGAGACAGGAATGTCTGGGCAAAGACTTAAAGGAGGTGAGAAAGTCAGCTGTGCACAGATCTGGAGGAAAAGTGTCCCAGGCAGTGGAAATAGCCAGTGCAAAGGTCCTGAGGCAGGAGGGAGAGTATCTGGCTTATCCCAGAGTACTAAGGAGGCCAGCTGGGATGGAGGCAAAGGAGTGAAGAGGAAAATGGAAGAAGTCAGAGAGCTACCAGGTGGGCAGGTAGAGCAGGGCAAGTAGAGATGAGGTTATTTATAAGGAATTGGCTTCCAGTCCTTGAGAATGGGAACCACCAGAGGATCTGAGTGGAGAAGAAACGTGAGTTAACATACATTTTGAAAGAATCATTCTGGCTGCTGTGTTGAAAACAGATTACAGGGGAAGGGGTGCCAAGGAGGCAAAGAGACTTGTTAGGCAGCTGCTGTTGTAGTCCAGCTGGCTGGACCGGGGAGGCAGTCATGGGTGTGTGTGTGTGTGTGTGTGTTGAGGCTTTGATATAACTGAAGTAGAGCCAACAGGATTACCACGCTGACTGGATGAGAGGTGGGAGAGAAAGAAAGGCATCAGTGGGGAGTCCAAGATTCTTGTCTGTGCAGCCAGAAGGACAGTATTGCCATCGAACACAAGGGTGGTGACTGAGAGAGTAGCAGGCTGGGAGGAAGGTGAGGATCTGAGCTTCGGACGGGAAAGATCCGCGGTGCCCAGGACACATCCAGATGTGGAGGTGGATCAGCAGTTGGAAGAATAGGTCTGGACCTCAGAAGAGGTGAGGAACCTGGAGATGCTTGTTTGGAAGCTGTCAACATGTCCATGGAACCGAACAAAACACAAAGGGATGAGATCATCACCCAAGGGAGTGAGTGTGGACAGAGGAAGGAGCAGTGCCAAACATGCACCTGGTTCATTCAAGGTCAGCGAAGTGAGATGAACCGGAAAGAACATGAAGATGGAGAGGCTGGTGAGAGGGTGGAACCAAGATACCTGAGCTCCCTGGAAGATGCCCAAGGAGGAAAGAGATCGACTGTGTCCGATGCTGCTGCTAAGGAAGCAAAGGAAGGCTACAAACTGCAATATTTAGCAACTATCACTGGAATTAGCATTCATAAGAGCAGCTATGACTATCCAGCGCCTTCTCTACATCAGGATATAGGTCAAGTGCTTTAGGTATCACATCCTTCAATCCTTACAGCCATCCACAGAGCCCACTTTGCTGTCACCATGACACAGGCTGCAGACTGAGGTCTGGAGAAGTAAAGGGTGAGCAGCCAAGCGGAGAGAAGACAGATATAAATGCAAATCCCCTCCAATCCAATGTTGGTGCTCTTAGCAGCTGTGCGACCTGACTTTCTCCTTCCTCCCTCCTGCTTCCCTCCTCCCTGTCCTTCCTAGACATTCATAGGAAAGAAGACAGAAGGGAAGAAGGAAAGGAGAAGGCAAAAAAGGTAACAAAAACTGAGTATGGAGAAGAGGGAGGAAAGAAGGGAATAAATCAAGGGCTCTTTATGGATACAAATGGCTTCTATTTGGGCTAACTTCAGCAGGTAATTTGGAAGACGCAGGATATTTATAATGAATATCTGACCAGTTAATGGGAAGTAAGGAATAAGAGCTCCATGCTCTGGGGGGTAAAGAGCCACGTTTGACATTAATTAAAGATTTATCTGCTAATCCTCTTCTTTTTTTTTTAAAGGCCAGTGTGATTCTTATAAACAGCAAGAAAATATGAAACATAAGAAGTTGCCTATAAAACACAAAAGATAAATAAAATTAAGAGGAAAATCAATGTGTATCACTGAAGGAGAACATTCTGGTTAATGGCAGCGCAAAACACAAAATTCAGTGTTTCTCGTGGGTCAAAAAATAATCTGATGGGCAAGGTGTCGAGACAAATGGTGCCTGTGGGGGTCCATATATAGAAGAATCATTCTCAGTAATAAAGTTTTTCTAGGGATTGCATATATCTAACACCAGGGTGATTTCTCTGGAGGAGCAGCTTTCAAAAGCACTGTACTCAATATCCCCTTTGAAAATCAAACTCTGCCGCATATGGAAGAGACTCACAATGTTTAGAAGGCCAAACTGCTTTGTCAAAATGATTCCTACAATGAGTCCTGCAAGCATATGACTTTCTGTTCAATGTCATGTCTCCAACATACAATAAGTATTAAATTATTATTTATTGAAGAAGCAGAATCAAGTGATTCTTCTTGGTTTAGATATTTTTGGGCATATTACACTTTTGGATATATTAACCAGTGAGTTTTGAGATGACTGACTTCCTGTTTTCTCTTCCATCAGAGCTTTTTGTATCCTTTAAAAAAAACTTGGACATTGTTTTCCCAAGAAAAAGAAAAGCCCTGCTTGAATATCAGAATATATTGAGTGGTTCTTCTCAACACTCAGATATGCTATTTGTATAGGCCATATAGGTAAGAGTGCCAAAACTTCCTTGATTTCCAGCAACTCCAGGCCAAAATATCTAATAGTGCTTCCTGTTTAAGAAGTAGCTGTGTCCTAATAACTTAATAGGCATTTGAAAAAAGAATATTTTACATATACAGATATTTATACCTGATGGACCAAGCACACATTCTCAAGACTTGAAGCCATCAGATTGGATAGAAACACCCTCATTTTCTGTTCCACATTGATTTTCACATGGTACTTGCTTTTTCAATCACAGCAACTGCCTAAGCCCATCCTCACACAGATGTGATATTACAGAGAGGAAGTTGTATGACCCACTGAAGCTAGTAGTCCATGTAATACGTCAGGATTGATGGTTACTGTGCTTCCTCTGGAAATTTAAAATACCCTGCAGACCTCCTGGGATTTTGCTGCCATGCCCTGGGGTGCCTCGGCACACAATTTGGAAACTGCAGCCATGTACTATACAAATTTAACATGCCTGAAACCCAATAAATGTCCCAACCAAATTGGGAAGACATTTAAACTTAAATCCAGTAACTGAAACTTTCTTCTGTTGGTTTGTTGTTGTTTTTTTTTTAAAGTTATTTATGAGGGGGGGAGAGAGGGAGAAAAAGGGTGAGGGGGGAGAGGGAGAGAGAGAGAGAGAGAGAGAGAGAGAGAGAGAGAGAGAGAGAGAATCCCAAGCAGCCTCTCTCTGTTAGTGCAAAAAAGCATGGCGTGAGGCTCAGACTCCTGAAAGGTGACATCATGACTGGAACCAAGATCAAGAGTCAGATGCTTAACCAGATGAGCCGCCCAGGTGCCCCTGTAGATTCAGCCTTAATACTTTAACACTTGACCATGAGTCTTGAGAAAGACAAACAACTTTGTATCTCTGGGCACACAGTCTGAAGTACTAGATCTGAACCACCTGCAGTTTAATGACAAGGATTAGTTAGGATACTAATGAAGACTTAGCCCAGGGTCAACAAACTTTTTTTGTAAATATTTTAAGCTTTGTGAACCATATGGTCTCGGTTGCAACTGCTCAACTCTGTCACTCAGTGAAAAAAACAGCCATAGGACAATATGTAAATTAATGAGCACTGCTGTTTTCCAATAAAACTTTACTTACAAGAACAGGTGGCCGGCCAGATTAGGCCCATGCGTTGCATTTGGGCAAACGCTAGTCTAGCTAGATAGGGAGATTGTTGTATTTCCTGATTTGAATTAATACCATGGTGCTGTATGAAAAACAGAATGATTTAAAACGTCCTAGTAAAAAGCATTTCTGTGATAGCCAGGTAATTCAGCAAGCATTTGTTGATCACTAATTGGGGGAGGTACTGGAGTAGGATGTAGAGGAAAGATGATGTAGAGGAAAGAATCAGGTGACAGCAACTGAAAAAAAAAAACCCTCACAAAACACAAAATGACTCATTCTTGTTTATGAACAAGAAGTCTTTCTACATTTGTTTGTAGTAATAGCTAAACAAACAATTATTAAGTAGTTATTATGAGTCAGCTACCGTACTAAGCACTTCATATGTATTACATTATTTTCCCAGAAGAATGAATAGAGGTAAAGCTTATACTCCAAGTCAATGGCAACAGCAGGATTTGAACCCAGGTGTTGTTTCTCTAGAATATGGCTGTTAACCACTGCACTGTACAGCTTCTAAAAAGGGAAGGAAATGAGCTTCTATAATATAGAATATAAGAAATAACTTCTAAAAATCAGAAGGAAAATAGTAAGATTGATTGATTCATCCAAGGGTTTGGCAAACTGTGGCCTATGAGCCAAATCTGGCCCCCCAGATGTTTTTGCAAATAATATTTTATTGGAACACTGCCATGTCCATTTATTTATATGTTGTCTGTGGTTGTTCTCATGTTATAATAGTAGAGTTGAGTAACTGCAACAGAAACTGTCTAGAACATTTACTATCTGGTACTTTGCATAAAAACTTTGAGGACCCCTGGTTCATTGACACAACTCAGGGTTTTTGTTTGCTTGTTTTGTATTGCTTGTTTTGTATTGCTTGCTCAGTTCTTTTGGTCCTTTCTCATTTTTCAGAGCCAGTCCATAAGCTCTCGGCCTCATGGGCTCTGTCCCTCAGTACTTTCTGCTGCTGAGCAGTCCTCTGAGATACTCCCCACAGGCCTCTGTCCTCTGGAACACTGTCATCTTCCACATCTGGCCCAGCTGCCAAGACACATATGCAGGGGTTGATAGATCGTAAGGTGACATTTAATCAGAGTCAGGGCTTTCCAGTCTTGCTAAACTTGAAAGTAAACAGATGTGAGGGCGCCTGGGTGGCTTAGTTGGTAAAGCGTCCGACTTTCACTTAGGTCATGATCTCGCGGTTTGTGGGTTCGAGCCCTGCGTCGGGCTCTCTGCTGACTGCCAGCTCAGAGCCTGGAGCCTGTTTCAGAGTCTGTGTCTCCCTCTCTCTCTGACCCTCCCCTGCTCACGCTGTCTCTCTCTCTCCTAGAAATAAAGAAAAAATATTTTAAAAAATTAAAAAAAAAAAAAAAAGGAAAGTAAACAGATGTCTCAGCTGATTCCTATGCTCCAGGCAGGTGGGATGCATGCATCAAGCAAACAGAAGGGATTGAAGGGTGAGGCGACTTTGCAGACCCTTCTCTTATCTGGCTGAGTTTTCTACTGTTCAGCCAACACTTATCCTTATCAGAGAGGACCCACTGGGCTGTTCTCATGGTTCTGTGATCAGCTAAGAGCTTCTCAATTGTAAGATTTTTTTTGAACATGACAAACATTTAATAATGGTTTTCAATTTTTTATGCTGTCTCCCGGGCCTCACAGGAAATGAGGAAGGTAGGAGTATCTCATGCCATTTTATCAAACATCTACAATATCTACTCAAACGACAAAATGCATCAAGGGAAAACAAGACACAACAAGTCCCATGAAGCAATCACTAAACAAATGTCAGTGCCATCAGCAAGGTCCACTTGTGGACAAAGAGGAGAAGATACAGCAGTTGGTGAAGCAGGTGAATTTAGAGGATGTGCCTGATCTAGGAGGAAGTCAATGCTTCCTTGGGCCTAAAATAAAGATGGTGTTTGTTGTGAGCTGAATTCTATCCCCAAATAGTATGTCAAAGTCCTAACCCCTGGTACCTGTGGTTGTGGCTTTTGTTGGAAACAAGGTCTTTGCAGCTGTAATCAAGTTAAGATAAAATCACACAGGATTAAGGTGGCCCCTAATTCAATGACTTGTGTCTTCTAAGAAGACAGGAATTTGGGCACTGAGGAAAGACAATGCTATTAAGACAGAGGTGGAGACTGGAGGCCAAATAACGCCAAAGATGGCTGGCAACCTCCAGAAGCTAGTAGGGAGGAACGGAACAGATCCTTCTCTAGAATCTCCAGAGATAGCATGGTCCTGGCGACATCTTGAGTTCAGACTCTCAGCCTGCAGAACTGTGAGAGAATACATTTTTGTTGGCTTAGAGCACAGTAGTCTATGGTATTCTGTGATAATAGCCTAAGAAACTATACATGTTGACGGTGGTGGTCAAAAAATGGGAGAAGAGGGAGAACGGCAGTGAACATGGAGAGATTTCCATGCCTCAAGGTGTGTTGTATACATGTAACCCTAACCATCTGTGAGATTAGTACTGGTTATTCCCATGTTACAGTTGAAGAAACTCCGGGAAAGCTGATCCACAGTCTCAGGGCTAGTGAGCATCAAGGTCCGGATTCGAATGCTGGTCACCAGAATCCAAATCCATGCCTATAACCACTACTTTATAGCGTTGCCCATATCCACACAGAATATTTTTGTCTGTGTGTCTGTTTTTGTGTTTTTATTCTGGGACCTAGCAGACTGGTACACACAGAGAAGATGGCTTCAAGAGCCTTCTGCCTCACACACTCATTCCCAGGAAGCTGGTGAAGGCAGGTGTCCCCCGTGAAACTCATGGAGCAATCCCATGCTGAGTGTTTCATCTCAGAAACAAAAGTCCAGTTCTCTCTCTTTCCTCTTAATTCATGTCAGAGAGAAACTTTGTGGAGAGAGTGCAAATGAAGGCAATATGATCTATATGGGTTTGTTTATGGGGACCTTTATCTAGTTGCCTTTGTAAGATAACCAGGATTCAATTTTCATTTATCATATTTTCACTGCACTGTGTTGTCACAGAATTTAATCAACTCAGAAGTTAAAATTAATAACTCAGCCTCAGAGATGTCATCAGGGCCGACCCAGCGGTGAGGCAAGCAGTGCGTGCTGGGGTGGTAAGTCTCCAGCTGGTCTCCCCAAGCAGTGCACAACCCAGTCCCATATCTCTGGTTGCTCCCCATGCCTGTTGCTTTGGTATCAGTACTGTTGAATGAAGATAAATCTGCATTTTCAGGTTTCCAGACATGATTATGAAAAGGGTATATTTAAAGACCATTCTATGAGCATTAACATTTGCCTTCTGAACTTAAAATTCTTTAATTCTATTTCTGATTGATATTTCATTTCCATGCGCTAACAATATAAAACAGAAGAAATTTTGGCCCACACACTTAATTCTACTGTTCCATTTTCTTCTCATCTTTATACTGAAATACTTATTTGTGTTATCATTACATTACTTGGGTTTTGGGGTTTGTGTGTGTGTGTGTGTGTGTGTGTGTGTGTGGTGTTTTTGCATTGTTTTGTATAAATGAGACACAACAAAGAGGCAGCACAACACAGTAGCAACATAACACTTGGCAATCGTGCCAACATGGATTCGAATTCTGAGCCCTGGTATGTTACTTCTACAGCCTTGGGCAAGTCACTGATTTTCTCTGAGCCTCGGTTGTTCAGGAATTAAAAGCTTGGATCATATAGGCATTTAAATGTTAATTCACTGTCTCCTGCCCATTCAACCTTCCACATTCTTCTATGTTTGCCCCTGTTTCATATTTTAACTATCCTTCCTATCTACATACATGATGACACAGTGTTGCAGACTTAAGAGATACAGTCAGGAGACGTTAGGGCTTTTGTCTTTATTTTCCCTCTCATACCTAGATAGCTGTATACACAAGAACAGGAAGGGAAATATTCACAGATAAGAACTTAATATAGCTATAACACGGGGGAGGGCAAAAAGCCATTAGACCATAACCAACCAACCAAACAAAATATGTTCTCTCTTGACAGCAGAGCTCTCCTACTTAGAAGCAACATTGTGTGGACCAAGGCATCCATAGCTTGGCCATGACCACACAGGGAGTGAGTGTTCACTATGTGGTTGGGGAGTAACAAACCCAGAGGAAGGGCTCTATCACCTCTACCCCCTGTTGATTATAATTCCATTTTAAAAATGTATCCAAATACCTATAACTCCCCCAAGCCTCCTAAGCATTCAAAGGTCATGGCTGCAATTTGGAAGTCAATGTTCTTCTCTGTAGACAATGGCTCAATGGACGCCCACCTCAGACCACCTCGGCTTGGTCAATTTTTGCCATCTGAAGGGAAAATCATCAAGAGTGAACCTACCATCTCACAGTTTTGACACTAAGCTTACAGGCACCATGTTTGCCTTCTCAAATATCTTAATTACAGTAGCATGTGGAGGTGAAGTTCAGGGAAACCCTGAGAATACTAAGACAGCAGAATAAGGTTCCTCAGACAAGACCCAAACTGAGGGTATGAGGCAAACTGAAGAAGCTTAAGCACATTTTTACTATCTGAAAGCTACATATAAATTCAATAAAAACTCCATTCATCAGCACAGCCTCAGAAACTTGCAAACATATAAACACACCCGGAAAAATTAAAAACACGTGTGCAGCCAAAAGAACAAAACCTTAAAATAAAAAGGAAACGTTGTTGAGCTTGGGTAAGATTATCAGCTTCTCCTTTTCAACAATTACATGAAGGCATATCTTTAGAAGTATCTACACATTTGATCCTGGGGTATAGATGGTGATTTTTTTCCCCCCGGTAAATAATTTTTTTAGCCTTAAATGAATTTGGAGGCTATTTTACAATCTCAGCCTTCTCAATCATGCCCTACACCCACCCCTTTCGTAAATCACACTGTGATTTGCCATTTTATTTCAAAATAATAAATGGTTTTTCCTGTTACTCTAATTCACCCTCTTAATGCTGACTGGGTCTCATTTTGTTGACTTTGAATCCACTGTGCAGCACATTTTGAAGGAATGGTCTGCCTGGACTCCTGAATCCATTTAAGTCAGCAACTGCCAGCAATGAGGGCATTTCTGGGTGGAGACTTGAAGGATGAGCAGGAATTTGACAGCGATAAGAGGCCATCCTAGGCAGAGGGTATAGCGTCGAGCAAACACACAGAGGTACTCCACATTTGGGGAAACCACAAGGCACCTGAGCAAGACTTGGATCCCTTGCCGTTCCAGCTCCCCTCAGGGGGTCGATACATCGAGAGAAGCTCCTGGTTCTGGATTTGGAGTCTTGGTCTCTACCTCGACAGTCCCTGAACTTCTTCCTATTCCTTAAACCTCTCTCCCTGGCAACTATCTAAGGCAGGATATGAAAAGTGTATTTTGAGAAGACTAAGAAGAGTAGAGTCCCTTTGGATATAATAATACCCAGGAATATGCTGAGAACAGGAGCCTTGAAAATCTGATTCATTTGTAGTTGCTACCACCTCAGGATTGGGGCCCCTTCCCTTCCAGTGTGGAGCCCAAGAGAGGCTTAGGCAAGCTCAGGAAAAGGACTTAAGGTACTCTAGGAGAAACAGACCTCAGAGAGAGAGAGAGAGAGAGAGATTGGTTCATATGTGAGCATGAAGATATTCTCTACAGAGCATGGTCAACAGGTAAGTCTTGAGCCTTTTTTATCCATCTTCTGGACTCTGTGTATTTGGCTAGCCAAAGGTAAGGGTCTTTGATCATTACCTGTACCACCATGCAATGGATTTGCAAACTTGTATTTCAAAGAACCAGTTTCCCTGAGATTCTAATGCAGCCCTTCACTTGAGCTGCCACTGCCTATTTTTCCCAAATGATCTTAAAGCCAGCATTTTTGCCTATAATTCTCTGCCAACTGCAGGAAACATCATCATCTATATTTTTAAATATAAGAAGAAAGCAGTTTCCTGAACACAGAAATGTTTGTGCAGTTCATGGGCTTGTTCATCTACTTTTTATTTTGCTCTTTTCCCTCACATGTGATTTGTTTTCTGGGATTTCCCATGTGTCCCTCCTTTCCTACTAAATTCTCTCTCTCTCTTCAATTCAACTGGAAGTCTCCCTTCTTGCTGCCTTATTCTGCATGGGCAGCAAACTTGAAACACACAGACACTGAATCTTAGAGCAGAAAGACTTCAACTCCTGCCACGGCCAGACCATGTCACTCTTAGAGACTTATAGGCAAGTTAGAAAGACCTGTCCAAAATGGAAGGCAAGCCTACTGTCCTAGGATTTTCTCAGACCCTTCCATCCCCACTGATCTAAGCCCCTCAAACCTTTCTCAGATTCCTCAGATTTGGATCATTACATATAACAGAAGTCTTCAAAACCAAGGTTTATCTACAGCTACCTCCATCTACCCCTTGAACCTTTTTTGACAATTCTGTGTATTTCTGTTCTATGAATTTCCCTTCATTTCTCTTTTTTGTCACAAATGCATCACTCAAGATTCTAAAGGTAACCTAACTTTCCCTTCGAAATATTGTGGGCCATTGCCCTCTCCCTGTCTCTGTTGAAGATGTTTCTTAAGATAAAATTCCTTCCCTCTTCCCCCTATCCCTCGAGCTTAACAACTAAACTCAACTCCTATGGCCACTATGACATGATGCCAATATTCTCTTTGGTTCGGAGATTTGGCTTTTTTCCTATCCAAATAATGAATCAACTGGGATGGAAGTGATAATATTTCATAATACTATGAAATACTATGAAATATACGGTTTATAACAGATCCCTGGGACAGAGGAGTAAAAGAGAAAGTACTTTGGCTACAAAAGGCTATTCTTTAAATACCACTAAGTTGTCTCAAACTGTTCATTGAATTTTCATCTAGTCACTCTGTATGGTTCATAATTAATGCCTTACTTTTGAAGGTATGTTAAACCTTGATGTGTATGTGAAGTGAATTTAAGTCTATTTGTCTTGAAATAGGCCAATGAGGCCAATTCTTCTTACGAAAGATTATCATTTGTTAGCTCAGGTGATGAGAGTTAATTTTTTCCTGAGCTCAAATATCCTATCAATCTCGCCATTTACAGCTCTTGGCCATGAAATAAGAAAAACTTGGAAGATAGCACATATGCTCAAGTCTGCCTTCCCTTTTTATTTTTCACCCTCCTGTAGAACTACCAAAATTAGACTTCTTTGTATCAAATAAGCCAGGCAAGTTTACCTTCTAACAAGTAGCTTCTTCTAACAAATAGCTATAAGGCTCATGGTGCCAAATACTTCTACTTTTTCCCATTCAAGATTAACCAATATTACAATGGTTTAAAGTTTAGTATATAAAGTTATATATTGTGGAGTACTAAAAAGAAAACACAAGGAAGGCTTCTAAAGTAGACTGGATACGGTTTCTCCCAGGGACATCTATTTAGGTAACTGCAGGGCTGTGTTCAAGGGCCCAAATATATTAGCTCCTTTCTGATTCTCAAATACCACACATTTGAGTTTAATAAGAAAAACAGCTGTTGTAACTAACTACTACCTCCCTAAATGTGCTGAAGCACAACTAACACGGTGTGGGTGTCACACTTCCTACCTGGTGCCAAACACAATTCCTCTTCCTCAGTCCTTTTAAGGGCTCATATTTAAATGCAAGGGAGATGGCCTCAAAATTCTTAGGTCTGGCCAATCTATCTTCCCTCTACCTGCAAGAGCAATTCCAGTCAAGGTTTATTTTTAGTTTTAATTAATCCACTCTGCCCTCTATGTGGCACCGCCCTGACCTTCTCCAGCTAACTGAGTGTTAGGAGGACTCCTTGGAGAAGGTGGGTTGGGTCTCTGTTCCTTGGAATTCCTGCTAGCCCTGGGAAGGACATTCCTAATGACCTAGATATCAAGATAAAGCAGAAGGTCATTTCCCCAGATTCCATCCACCTGACTCATTTATCTGCACCCTTCTAGCCTGCGAACAGCCCAGCATACAGGACCCTGCACACATCCGCGTTTACCACCCCACAACATATACCCCATAGCAGGAGGGACGGAGCAGCCCCACAGTGCTCAGGACAGGGTCAGCATCTATCAAGGTCCTAGCAAGACTCAGGCACAAGATGCTGATGAAACCGGTGCACCTATTCCAAACCCCCATTTACCATTCCCCTCAATCAGCTCTGTTATGTGTAAAGAGCATGACTCCTTTAGCAGATGGAATTTATGACATAAGTTTTGATATCAAGATACCACAGAAGCTGCTGGGGAGCAGCGAGGAAGGGGACTATCATTTACTGAGGAGTGGCTGTAAGCCAAGCCCTGCCGTCCTAGGATTCTCTCAGACCCCGAGGGTCAGGGCTTTTACATGTGTTTACTCAGTTCTTACAACCACCCTGCACGTGGTCCATGTTACCAAAGATGAGACACTGGAAGCTCAGGAAAGTAAGAGATTCAAAGCCAGCACTTCCGGAAGCATGTTCCAGAAAAGGCTACCTCTGCAGCATATCAACAGGGGCTCTATGGAAGAAGGAAAAAAATGATCCAAAGTCCAGAACATAACCATGGAAGCAGGTGGCTGAAGTGGGCAGAGGAACCATCTTTAGAAGCGATGGTGTGTTAAGAAGCTCAGAAGCCAGGATGTTGGATGACCCAACTGTGTAAATGTTAATGTCACTAAGAATGACAAAAGGAAGATGGTGGGGACAGAGGCAGTGAGCCCACTGCTGAGGTATTCGTGAGTGATCAGGAGATCACGGGAGCAGCAAGACGGCACCTGGATGGTCCAGGCTGATGGAAAGTCATTATCATTGTCGACACTTTATTACTGTCATTACTCTGTTACTTCCAAATCTCAATTTTCTGTACTCAATTATCAGAGCACCGGCTCACTACCCTCCACTAGGATCTCAATGTAGTAGATGCATAGTAGACCCATTGTCCTGTCTGTTGTTGCCTCCTATCCTTACCTCCTTCCTTATGTACCTTAGATTCTGAGGCTTGTTTCATTCCCTTTGAATGTGCTGTCAGTGCCATCAACCCTCTTTCCATCCAGCTTGCACCCCATCCCTGATTAGATCCAACTTTCCACCTCCTCTAGCCTGTACTGAAGCAGCTAAATACATCCGGAGAAGAACACATCACTGTGTTGACCAGGCCCACTTTAAACTGATAATTAAAATTCCTAAGTGGGCCCTCCCATAGCAGGGCATCCTTCCATGTTATCCTGGTCTGTTCTCTGCCCAAGTCTCCTGAGACAGCTATTGCACCTCTCCCTTCCCCCAATCTCCATCCTCCTTCCTCTTCTCACTCTTGACCTCCGACACTCCCCTCCCCCTCTCACTCACTCAGTAATAAATGAGTGACTGAATGGAAGCGGCTGTGCTCTGCGGGCCCCTTTAGGGGAAATAATGCTCTCTGTTGCCCAGCAGAAGAAAGGACCATTGGGGACCATATCTACATTCTAAGCACATGCTCAGGTTTTGGTTGCTAAAAGAGACCAATCACCCAAAGTTACTGTACAGCATTATTGATACCAAAAGATAATTTCAACAACCTTTGGAGATAATACAAAAGAGAAAGTTACTTACTGATTACAAATGAGAAACTGTCAGTGCCACAGGGCACTTCCTTGTTATTCCTTGTCCACCATGGAAAACACACTGACCGGAACAAGTGTGTAAAAGTCAGACTGGGGCTTTCCTTTGCCTGTCAGGCATCTTAGGCCGCTGATGATGTGATAGGAGTCTAAGGCAGAGAGACCGAGTACAGTGTTTCTGACCCCACATGTCCTCAGTGTAGACCAGCCCAGAGAGGAAGGTCAAATATTGTGAAAGAAGCCAAAGAGTGAGCCAAACCCTTCAGGATGACTTGCAACTAAAGCTGAGATCCAGAATGAAGTGGTTCTAAATGTCAAGACATAATGTTTTACTAAATATCACCTTTGGTATTTTTCAAAGGTGTTCTAAGCCAATGGAGAATCATCATTCAAATGTGGCTTTTAAGAAAGAGTTGCACTTTTGATAAGACAGGAAAAGCTTATGGTGGGGAGAGGCAGTCATTAAATTATCGGAGTTTTTGAGACTTCACAGCTTTCCAGACTTTGGAGAGAAAGAATGGACCTCAGGGATTATCTCATTTCACTCATGTGCAACACAAGCCTCTTCAGTTGCTACTGTTATGAAAACAAATGTGTTCATGACCAGGTAAGGTTGGAAAGAATGTCCTCTCTTGGAATTTTCAGCACATTAAAGGTCCTGAAAAGTCCTGCAATAAAAACACCCACCTTAACTTGTTAAATTATACATCGCATTTCCAAAACCTACCCAAAGAACATTTTCTACCCCCTGCCCCCAACGTCTTCTGAAAGTGTCCAGTTGAACACTTTCAAGAAAACTGATCTGGCCCAACCTCCCCCATACTATGTATGGGTTAAAAAACAAGCAGATCCAAGAGAAGTGGAACTACCCAAGATCACACAGTTATTTAGGGCAGAAGTATTAGAGAGACAGCAAATTCATGGTGTGTGTCATCATCCCTGGTTCTATTAGGCTATCCCTAATCCCTAATCGATTTCTCACTGGGCCTGTACGCAGGCTCAAAATCTTGCTCAACACAGCCATACCATCAGGAGAAGCTGGCATGTGGAATGAAAGCTGTTGCTCATCTGGAAAGTAGCTTCCAGGTCTTTGGGCTCCGGGTTCCTGAGGTAATGATGTCATCATCTGCATCACTGTCCTGTCACTGTCATCACAGCTGTCCCCTATGGAGTATTTACTTTGTGCTAGCCACTGTGCTATGGGGTGACATGCCTATCTGCTTCAACCCTCGTAACAGCCTTGAGAGGGTTAACAACCTCTATTCACACACGGGAGAGGCGAGGCATAGATGCCTTATATGTCTTGCACAAGGTCATCCAGTTTATTTTATTTTTTATAGTTTAAAAATTATTTTTTAATGTTTTTTTTAATTTTTTAAATTTATTTCTGAGAGACAGAGAGAGAGAGAGTACACATAGTGTGAGCAGGGGAGGGTCAGAGAGAAAGGGATATACAGAATCTGAAGCAGGCTCCAGGCTCTGAGCTAGCTGTCAGCACAGAGCTCGACGTGGGGCTCAAACCCATGAACCGTGAGATCATGACCTGAGCCAAAGTCAGATGCTTAACCGACTGAGCCACCCAGGCACCCCCAAGGTCACCCAGTTTAAAAGTGGCTTGGCTGGCATCTTAGCTATGCCAAGCATGTCACTCCTGGGATACATCCGCAGTCCTGACTGAGTCGTAAGTGTGATACTGAGTTAAACACCCATCATGTTAAGACCTGGGACAGCAAACTATTCCCAACAATACTTTTTACCTTTCATTTTTATTCTGGAGATGACTACCTAGAATGAGGCCAGAGTCTCCATTAGCAGATTTCAGAGAAGGGAAATGTGATATATGAACCAGTTCTGCGGTCTGCCCAGATCTCAGAGGAAGGAATGGCCTAAGTGGGGTTAGAACATGGCACTGTGGGGTAGGGTACTCAATCAAGATCCTTTGGCGGTTTTCTCAGCTTGGCCTCATCCCCTGGGACACACAGCAGGCCCAGCTCGTCCTGGCGCTCCTCCTTCCCCCATCTCCTCCCATCCCCCATCCCTGACTCTCTTACTAAGAGCTGCAAAGCAGTCAACTAGAATCAATACCTCTTGCTCCAACAGCAAAGGTGCTAATTACCTGCTATGGCTCCACCAGTTTCACATGCAAACGTGAAACCAAAGAGCTGTGTGTGTTCAGCGTCCCGGAGCAGATGAGGTCCCTGACACGTTCTGTCTCAGAGTGAAGTCCCTGACAAAGCCGGGGCCTCCCCTGGTGCTGGAATCTTGCTGAAGTAGGATGATGAGGGTGCTTTTATTTTACCTGGAGAATCCCTTTGAAGGGTAGACTGTTTTCCCCTTGACAGAGCGTGATCCTCTCAGTCTATACATTACTGCCCCTCTGTGACCCCATCAAGTCTTATTAACTTTCCCATTACAGCAGGGCAGATGGGCAGACCCACTTGTGGTCAATTGCTAACTCCTCCAGGATTTGACTTTTTCCTCCAGTCTTGGGGGGCGGGGGGGGCTGGGCTTTGGCAACCTCCCAATTTGCAAGCAGCAAATTGGCTTTGAGTCTCTATTTCCAGGGCTTCTTCAGCTAGGGAGTGACTGTGTCTCCTCCCTCCCTCCGTGTGGACCATTGCATAATTCTGCTAAGAGAGAGCTCCAAGTATCCCCTGTGTCTGCTCCCGACCAGCTGTATTTCCATGCAGAGTCCGTGAACCTCACCTGGCCATCTGCTGGGGAAAACACTGGAAGGAAGGTGTTATGTAAATATGAGGGTAGCTGAGGCTGATGGAGGAGCTCTGTTCTCCTTGTCACTTTTGATAAATCGTGCACTCCCTCGCTTGCTTCTCCTCTGCCTTCCCAGAGGCACCAGGCAAGCCTTTATGGAATAGAAATCGGTACAGCCAGATATACTTTGCTCTCTGAGGGCCCCCAGGGGCCTCTCTATAAACACAAACAAGCGGCCCAGGCACCTCCAAAGCTCCTCCACAGCCCTGCGAAGGGCATGAGCTTCACCCTACAGACCAGGTAGGGTGAAACAGCAGTAAAAACAAAAGAGCTTCTTTGACTCAACTAGATGCAAATTTTCCTCCTATGAAAAGAGACCCCAGTTAGCAGGTAAAAAGGGAATGATCAATATTTGTTTACTTCCAAAACGGGTGATGGGTTCCTTTGTGAAAATACCTAAGCATCAAAAATAAATTCCTCACTTGTTTCTAGGCACTGTTTTTAATATGATTCATACTCTTATTATCATTATTTTTTTTTTTTACATCTGGGAAGCCTCCACCAGAGACGAGTTGGTCTCCTAGCCAGAACAATGCCATTTCTGTCCATCACCACATAATTAATAATAATTTCCATACTTACTTGGCTTTCACTACACACCTCTTTGCACTGGTGAGGGAAGGCGGAGGGAGAAGGTGATCCCCCCCCTCCACCTGCTTGGCAACTACTCCCAGCTAGCTGGGAGCGCACCTTATTAAGATAATGCAATGTAAATCAAAGTGAATAGGTCCGCTCACCTTGCAGAGGGTGTGTGTTCTCTCGTGTGATGGCAAGACAGCAGCCAGGTCTGGAAATTAAATGTGAAAAAAAGTGAAGGCCTGAGGCCCATCACAGGAAGGGAGAACAGGACCCTGACAGTCCAGCTAATGCCTATAATCACAGTGATAACGGCTTGTAAATGGCTTCATTCCACCTCGTCACCCCAGCCCTCGCTGGCCCCCCTACTCCTGCTACCTGCAGTGACCTTTGTCATGCTTGAGAAAACAGCTCCCACTGTGAGTTCTCACTCACAGAGTGGCCAGATGGGGCGGTTTTGCTCCATTATTTGTGCCTGTAAAGGGAAAATGCCAACAGAAAGATTCATTATGGTCCAGCCCATCTCTGCAAAGCGTCTCTGATTTATTAGGGCATAAACTGCTGTACAGGCTGTAATGAGACATAAATGTTCTGGAAGGCCTATGAACTCCAGGAGGAAACGCCTTGCCATCACACTTCTGTGCACCTAATTTATTAGCAGCGTGTGCCGGCACAGCCTGGAAAATCCTGCCAACCCCACAGTCTGTGGGAGTCACCTTTGGGGTGGATGGGGGGGGGGAATGGGAAGACGTGTCCGGAGCAGACAGCTGACAGAGAATGTGTGGGCACTCTGCAGAAAATGGTGAAGGCCTGCATTTTCTCCATGACTCCTTGGCAGACATTTGGCCAAGCTTACCTTGAGTGAGAGCAAGGTTTCCCCAACTGTGAGGTGGGAAGACCAACCTGGACATTTTGTTATGTCAGTGTTTCTGTGGTCCTGAATGAACACAGGAGAAAGTGTTTGGATGGGCTTCAGAGGAGCCCCGGCCACTGTCTCAGCTTCCTCTGTTGTGTCAAGGACATGCTGTCTCCCACGTGGTATTGGCCCCGGCATATCATGGCACCCTTTACCACACAATTAGCATTTTTGCTTCTAAACATCACCTTTCAGTTCTAAATTTAGAACAAAAATGAACAACAGACCAGCCTGTTATTATACTTCCTATGGTTTGTAACCAATTTTTGCTCTTAGATCATAATATGTGTGTTCCTCAATTCAATTTTGGTTGCATTTGCCAAACTTTACGAAAAGAAAAAGATTAGGCAGTGAGCTGCCAGAAAAACAGAGAACATCCTTGACTCAAAATGAGCTATTAGGCATCGTATACCTCGTGCACTGATGGAAGGAGAGCAGCCCCTGTCACCAAAACATGCATTTACAAAGACTTCTTGAACATATACTACATGCTGGAGGTCTGATAGATACAGACCTGGCCCCAGCTCAGGACACAATTTGGGGGGTCTTGTGCAAAATGAAACTGTGGGGCCCTTGTTAGGAAAGTATGAAGGATTTCAAGAGAGCAACAGTAGAGCATCGAGACTAGCGAAGGGCCCTTCTGAACGTGGAGCCCTGAGCGACTGTGCAGTAGCATGCCCAGGGAGGTGGCCCTGACTCCCATGTAGACAACATATTTTAATGAAGGAGGTAACCACTAAGACAATACCACTGGCAGGATGGAAGTAGACACTAATACTCAGAGGGAAGGGGATGCTATCCCATGTGAAAGCATGACAGCAGAATATGGCCCAGGCTGGGGTACATGAAACAGGAGAGGCAGGTTGGAGCTGAAATTTGAAAGGCATGTGTGTTATTGAGTAACAAACAGGAGCATGGCTAGGGGACTGAAGAAGCACATGCAAAGGCCCCGTGGGGGAGAGTGTGGAGCCCTCGTGCAGGAAAAGGCGTGGGTTTGAGGTGAAGCCTGAGGCAGACCAGAGGCCAGGCCTCTGTGGGGCCGTACAGACCACATGCGTAGCGTGGTCTCTAGGGAACACTGATAGCCGCACACAACCCAGTGGTTCTCCATCATTTGCACAGGTCTTCTTCCAGCGTCCTGTCCCCTGTACCAAGTGAATGGAGTAACAAACCGATTCACCACTAGAGCAATCTGGGCAGGTTTGGCAAAGATATTTACTTTTGTAATCCCAGAAGGAATAGGATGATTTTGTTTTTAATTTAAAAGATGAACTCCCCCCTCCCCTCGTTGCAGAGCAAATGCCAAGAGTGAGCTCAGAGTGAATTTCTACACTTGAGGAGTAAGCCTGTGTCAACAGTGACCGAGATTTTGTCACTGTTATTCAACACAGCAAAAGGCCAAGGACGCCTCCCTGAACAATGGCAGCGCCCTATCCACACATTAACTTCATCATTTTCCATCTCCCGAGTGCTGCGCCGGGTGTCCCCTGCTGGTATATCCTGGCCTCCTGGACGCTGCCAGGCTGTTTACACTTGATGAAACATTATTATGAGAAGGAAGAACAAAGGCGAGTGTCTTCTGCCTTTCAGCCACATACTAATGACTGACTCAGCATGGAAAAAGCTTAGGAACTCCAGGCACTGTATGTTTGAATGACCCACTATTTTTTGTTTAGACCTAATTTGTTACTAATATGTAAAGCATTCTCTCCCACACTCAGAAGATTTGCTTTTTGGAGGCCTATTGATGATATCTGTTCTTAAAACAGAAGCTATCCTTGGGGCACCCGGGTGGCTCAGTTGGTTAAGCATTTGACTTTGGCTCAGGGTTTGAGCCCCGCATTGGGCTCTGTGCTGACAGCTCAGAGCCTGGAGCCTGCTTCAGATTCTGTGTCTCCCTCTCTCTCTGTTGCTCTCCTGCTCACACTCTGTCTCTCTCTCTTTAAAATAAACATTAAAAAATTTTTTTAAATAGAAGTTATTCTTAAACACCATGTAATAAGATAGTTAAAATAAAGCAATAGCTTTTTGCATTTCTGAATAAGAAATTCTTTCTTCATGACAAATCTGCTTGTTGCCATCTCAAATTGATTCCAAAAGTCAAATTTTAAAATGCCTATTTGACTCTTAATATATGGTCCAAATATTTATCACAATTTTTCACAAAAGCTAGACTGGGTCTGTCCTTGTAACTCGGCAGAAAGTGCTCTGTTGGTAACTGGCAATGAATCCAATATCAGGGTTCAACACCCTGGCGTGAGCGAAAGTGAGCTTGCTGCCTCTGAAGGAACAGAAATGAAATGGAAACATGTTCATGTAATCACCACAAGCAAACGCATTTACTACAAATGCCATCTGACTTTACTATCATTGCTTCCTTTCAGCCTCTGCCTTAGTTATGATGATTAATCACGCTTACTGAATGTATATCCAATTAGCACAAAGCAAAACTGCTCTGCAGATGTCATAACTTAGTCTTCAAGACCAATTCATATCTTTCACTCTATTACGTGACGTTTTAGGATTCCAACATTCTACCGGGAAGAATAGTTCAAGGAAAGGTCCCATCGTGTGATCGTCTCATGAACGGACCCAACTCAGGGGTTTTTAAAACAATGTTCACACAGCAATTATGCTGTACCAGCCAGAACGGAGATGAGTGACTAACACAAGGGAACCTGATCTTTGGGAATTTAAGCCAGAGTGAGTTGCTTCTGCTAAAGACACGATAGAACTAACCCTTTGGTCAACAGCGTTCATGAATGGCTCTTTTGATGGGAGGAGAATCCATCTCTGCAGCCAAAGAAGTGCCCCCAGGTGCTCCACTGGACTTCAGCCACCAACCACCAGGCAGGTTCTTGTAAGGATTCTTCCACCCCGGGTGTGAGGCCAGACGAAACGTGTTTGATGGTGCAAGATATTTCCTAGTGTGCTGGGGATAATGCAAGCCTAGTCTGCCCTCACACTGGCAGGTAGCTCCTAGTCACCCTGCACCACGTGTCATAAAACAAGACATCCTTTGTCTTAGGAAAATGTGGTTTAATATCTTTCCAGGGCTTTTCTTTCTACATGTATTTCAAGGGGCATTTGGAAAGGAGGTGACTTCATAGCAAACAGCTAAAACGCCTTTGGTGCCTGTGCCCATCAGAAGAGATTCATGACTGCTTAAATTGGGAGAGGAAAACCAGTAGACATCCCTGCATTTTCTCTATGCCTGTGCCAACAATAGGGGTGGACAGGGCATCTTCATTATTAAATGTAAAAATTGAGGCAGAAACACTCCATAAATGTCACTCTGAATGGCTCCTTTTTGGCTTGGGTTTCATTCACTAATGTGATTTGGAACAGTCTACTTTTCAGTGAAATTTAAGCAGAGCTTTGTTCTAATTTTGGTTACGAGTGGCTTTATTTATAGAGAATAAATCTGTATCTTATATTTTATGCTATAGGAATGCACTACTTTCTTTTACCTGGTTTGCCTCAAAGACATTTCTTCTATTTTCCTCCCAAGTCAACTTTCCCTACATCTTTGCTGTTACCTTTCGAAGCTGTCTATTGAGCAGTTAAAAGAATTTTCAGCTTCCCTTTTACAAATAAGAAATTATTAGAAAAAAATTCCTTCTTCTTCATAATTTTCTCTAACAGTCAAGTACAGAATAATATATGCAAAGGTAGATTTTTGTGCATTAGCTCCGTTCCATCTGTAACCCTTCCTGATTAAATATTCATCCATCTGTTGAAATACACACCTGCCCTCCCATCTCACCATCCACTCACTTAACCACCCAGCCATCCACCCATCTATTTAACTCTTTTCCCAAGTACTTATGTTACAGATAATGCAATTCAGAGTCAAAGAACTCATTCTCTTTGGCCTTGTCATTATTCTCTTCCTATCTCTGGCAGTTTTTCTGGTATTAGGAGTCTTAGTGATGCATTTGGGGGTGGTGGGGGAGATCTTTATGTATGGGGATTAGTACAGCTACTTTACACATGGCCATTTACACAGTATAGAAAGCTAAGAAAAACTGATTTTCTTAAAAGGAATAAAAAAGAAGTACATAATAAAATCACTTTGTATTTCATTTCCAAGTTCTGTGGCTGTAAATAAAGCTTTGCTCCCGGAGTGAGAAGGCAAACCCCAGAGGAATGACTCCGAGCTCAGTGCTAAGCAACAGACGGCTTGCCAGAGAGATGAATGTATTTCATTATCTTGAGCTGATTCCATAGGCATAATTAGAACTCCTTTGAGAAGTCAACTAATTATGTAATATCCAACAAACTATGTGAGGATTTCATTTTGGCATTAAGCAGAATCTATCAAAATCTGTTTTAATTTATGATTTCCTATTAGAAGGGGACCAAACAGGACAAGTTGTTTCCACAGCAATGGTTTCTGATTAGTACCACCGGATAACATAAAGGTAGAGTATATATCTTCCCCTTGGGTCATCGCTGGAGAAAAGGCAGCTTAGATCAGCCCAATATATTATTAGATGTCCCCACTGTTCTACAGAAACACAGCTGCAGGTATATTATTTCTGGCTGGGACAATGGTAATGTGAAGCAGCAGCAGACACATCAAATGAACAACCTTTACTAGCTGGCTCATTTTTCCTTTCTATACTTAGTCTGTATGGAGCAGGGCAGCCTGGCCCCTGGCTTCAGGGCTCCAGCTGAAGCCCGTGTCCTCCCACCCTGCACCCAGCGTCTCCACCTCCGGCTGTCCACTGTGATGAGGAACGTCAGCCATCTCACTGGCCTCAGGGACAAAGGACCAGTCTCTGGACTCTCCTACGCCTCTTCCGGCCATCTCCAGGGGTCTCTCCTCCCAGTCTAGACCCAGGAAATGGCTTTGGCACTTCCCCCGCCCCACCCCCGCAGGAAAGAAAGGTGAAGGAAATAATGTTGCATCTCTTTAAACTGGATTCCTGAGAGTTTCTCAGGTTTGTGTAATTGCAGGCAAAAACGGAGTAACTAAGACATTTTTCAACAAGAGAAAAATGAGAGGCAAAACTAGGCAGTTTCATTTACAGGTAACTTATAAAATGAAGGTGACTTTTTCCTCTCAAAGCCCAAGTTACTCCTGGATAAATTAGCTTCAGATGATGCTTGGAAAAAAAAAAACAAACAGTGGGGAAGTAAGCAATCCAGCTGCTACGGGACTGCCAAGCAGCCAAAGAAACGTTTCAAGAGATTTTTGAAAATTTCTAATGACAGAATTCTTTGGAACATGTAGATTCAACTTCCCAGGTTCAGAAAGGCAAGGTGGCCGGCCTTCAGGAAGTGGGGAGACCACGGAGGAGAAGGATGGCAGACCAGGGGCCCCAGGGCCACCGCGGGCCTTCTGGTGCACGGGGGACAGTGCTTCCTGGCCATAGCCCTGTCCCTGCCCAGCCAGACGCCGCCCCTCCCCCCCAGCCCCTCTTCCCAAGTGAGTGCTCGTTGAGCCCCTCCCCAGGCCAGGAGCCGGCCCTCCAGACAAAACCCCTTTGCCATCTCAGACTCGGCCAAAACAGCTGGAGTTAATGAAAGAGTTAATGTGATTTTCCACTCTCCCTGCTTGCTTTGAGGGACTCTGGTGGGAACTGGCCTGATCGAATCACCTTTAGGGAATGGAAAAATCTAACTCCCCACACATGAAGGCGAGCACAGGAATGCTGGAGATGAACCAAGAACAGGCTGCATGTAACCGCACCAGCAGGACACAGGAAAGGAAAATACAGACTAGAGAGGAGAAAAGGTGGCGGCAAAGCAGCCATCTTCGTCACTGCGAGGAGCCGGCCCCGTTCGCACGTCCAAATCCCACCCGTGGGGTGCGGGTTCCAGGCCTGGCGTACACATGGCACGGAGAGGGCTCAGCCCCCATTCCCTTGTGCACCTCGCAGATGTGTCAGCTGGTATGAGTTAGCCAGGCAGTGACCACATTTTGGGGAGAAATCATCCATTGATTTATCACAGGGGCATAAATCATAAATGCATTTACTTGTCTTCATCGCCTTTCTTGTTATCCTGCCCCTCTGAAGTGAAATTAAGAGGCAGATGTATTATCTGGGATCAATTCCAGATCCCATTTGTGTTTAAAAAAAAAGAAAGAAAGAGAAAGAAAGAAAGAAAGAAAGAAAGAAAAAGAAAGAAAGAAAGAAAGAAAGAAAGAAAGAAAGAAAGAAAGAAAGAAAGAACACAAACCAGGAAGGGTTTCACACAAACCTTCTGCCACAGGTTGATCAAAGTCTGTGGGCCCTAAAGACCAAGGCACCACACAGATAACTCCATGAGGCACGGCGATGTGAGGGAAGGACACCTTAGCTCACACTCGCCCCTCGGGTCCAGATGGGGCTAAGGAGGATAGAGTTCCTGCACTGTCCCTAAATGCAAGCCAACCCCGTCCTGAGCTCAAGGACACCAAGGCCTGCAGAGCCCCCCACCCGCAGTGAACTAGGCAAGGTTGTAGAAGTAACCTAAGAGGCAGTAGTCAGTCCCACCTGCAAAGTGTAGAATTAAGTCAACGAAAACTGGCCATAGCAACAGCAGAGATGGATTCTTCCAGAAAGGTCTAAAGGACTCCTCTTAAGTGTTTTTTCATTCTCAAGATCTCAAGTTCCATCTAGGACTCTTCAAGGCTCCTGGGTCATTTACTCTGTTCCCCTTCTTTAAGAGTTTTGTCCCATTTCTCTCACTGGGTCTGTGGACCAGAAGCACCTGCCAGGTGCTTTTTCTCATGGCTTTAGTAAGCAAACTGGAAAGAAGTTCCTATTACCAAGGCCATTTTGCAAATCAGAAGCTCAGAGAGTTTCACCCCTTCCCCCTGATGTCTGAGGACCCACTCTCCGTCCCTAGTTTTAGACAACTGTCACTGGATATTATCTTTTAAAGGGGCCCTTCCCATTGTTTGTAATGAGAAGAGCTCATAACAGGCCATTTCCTAAGCCCAGAAGAAGAGAAAGGATCCGTATTTTTAGGAGAGTTGAGATAATTATTCTATGGGGAGAAAACACATTTCAGTAAGTATCTCTCTTTGGCTCATACAGAGATCCTTTCGTTTGGACTCTGAACTGGAACACGCTTCTTAGATATTCTGAAACCATCATTTTTGCCTCTGGCCGTTGAGGCACAGACACAAATCAGGTGAAAGCAAAATTAAAATGATCCAAATATTAAAAGCCTTAAAGTTTCTATGAATTCTAAGAAACATTCATGGAACCAAGAATCAGGGAGTGACAAAAGTTCAGGCTTCTGACCCAAAAGGCACCAGACTCTTGCCCCAGGTAGGTTAACCCTGTCTGAACCAGAGGGCACTGTGGAAGTCTGTTCCAGGGCCTGATGTGGCCCTGGCAGGCTTCATGGATGGTGGGCTAATCCTCCCTATCCACCTCACCTTCATTTGTTTGTTCCAGCATGATTTTCACATGGGCCTCTTGCTTTATGATGTACGAGTGTACGAGGCAGCAGTCTTCCCACCGGGTAGTGAGCATGCAGCTCATACCAGCCTTCCCAAAGAGGCCCCACTGGTCAGCACCATCAGCTATTTTAATCTAGGTAGGAATCCCAGGGGAGTGAAGAGTGCAGCACAGAATCTACAATAAGATTATGAAACAGTGAACAATGAACCAAAGTCAACTTTGCTGTGATGTGGAGAGGGAGGGAAGGGCATTTTGGAAGGTGAGCTGAGAGCAGGGCCCATGGTGCAGCCTGCAGTGACCAAACATATTCAGTAAGCCCCACAGAGCTCCTCCCTCAGTAATTTTTATGGAAATGATTAAGGTAAGGGTAGCCAGGCAGGAACCAGGTCGATGGCCAAAACCATATGGCAGTGGGAGCCTCAGGTTTTATTCCCAGATGTTTGAAGAGGGAATACAAAGGTCACCCTATGGAGAATAGTGGATTTCCCAAAATTTACTGGAAAAAGGAATTTCATTTATGAGGAATAAGGGTGATTTCTTTACCAATAATGTTAGCTGAAAAGCAAAGGGCTTCTCTATGATAAAGACTCAGCAAAATGAAAACAAGTATGAGCTACCAAGGGGTACAGGGCTCAGAGTCAGGCTGGAGTTTGATACCCTTTCTGTTGGGCTATTGTGATCGAGTTAGAAGGTCGTCAGACCTCTGTGCACATGGCGTTTAAAACTCAAAGCAGTTGAGGATTCATAAGGGGGATGCAGAAACCTCGTCTTTTTTTTTTTTTAATGTTTATTTATTTTGAGAGAGAAGAGAGACAGAGTGCAAGCAGGGAACGGGCAGAGAGAGAGGGAGACACAGAATCTGAAGCAGGCTCCAGTTTCCTGACACCTGGAACACACAGATCCTGACATGGGGGCTAGAACCCACGCGCAGTGAGATCATGACCTGAGCTGACATCAGATACGCCCCCAGAAACCTCATCTTGACCTAAATCTTGTTCTTTCTTCCCTTCCACAAATGGTTACTGAGTACTATGCATACAGTACCATGTCTAGTACTAAGCTGTAGTACTAGAAAAGTACTAAAAGTGGAGAAGGAAACAGGAGCCAATCGTGTGTCTACTGTAGAGATGCTGATTACAGAAATAATGACACCAATCATCAATCAGCACTGCATTTAGTGCTGCCAAGACGTTCAAGGTGCTGGAAACTCGCTACCCTGGACGCCTTTCAACAGGTCCCTGGCCACCTTCAGCCTTCCCAGAGAAGCTCCTGGGAAGTCCTCAGGAGGCTTCTGTGCTCCCTTGGTCCACCTTAGGGCCTCAGACCAGACAGGGGGGGCTGGCGAGCAGGTTAAAGGTAAGGTTTTGGAGCAGAGTGGCTTAACCTGCTCTGAAGTCAGTTTTGTCACTTATAAAAGGGTCTTACTATAAATATCTATACCATAAAGGTGCTCTCAGGATCAAATGAGTTGATACTTGCAAAGCACTCAGCAAAGTGCTGCACCAGCACCGGCTCCTTCCTTCTGGGAAGGCTTCCTGAGCACACGTGTGTGCCGGGCACTGCTCTGGTCACTTGGAGCATGGTGAGGGACCAAACAGATGCAGCACCCTGCTCTCGTACGGTCATGTTTCTAGTGGATGGGACACCAGGCACAATTTGCTTCCTTGTGATATTTATATGGTATGCTATGGACCCAAAATGCAGTAACCAAGATTACCGGTGGTAAGGGACAGGGATAACATTAAATCGGAGCGTCAAGGTAGGTCTCGTTGAAAACGCGGTGTCTGGGCAAGGACTTGAAGAAAGTGAGGAGTGAGCCAACTGGAAATCGAGGGGCAAAGCATCCCGGGCAGAGAGAACAGCAAGTGCTGATGTCCTAAGGTGACCGTGTGCCCGGTGCGGCCAAAAGCAGTGGGCTGTGCAGAGGGCATGAGGGGACAGCAGTCAAGAGGAGGCTGGGCTGAATGGGCACCGCTCTCTCTTGGGACATCAGCTGAACCTCAGCATGGTGTGGGGAGCCAGCCAGGTTTGGGGGGTAAATTTTGCCCTGAGTTTTGGCAAAATCAGCCTCCAGTTTTTAAAGTTATGGCTGCTATGTGGAGAAGAGGCTGTGGAGCCTTCCGATGAAGCCAGTCTACAGGAAGCTTGGGATGAAATGTGATCTGAGCGAAATTTAAGCGCAGGTATCAGAGCAACAGGGGCTGGAAAAGCACAGTTGGCTTCTAGACCTGCGGGCACCTGACCCCTGGCACAGCAGGGTGCACCTTTTTAGACAGTAGGGGTGTGCTCTGCCCTCCTCTCAGTCCCGCGAAGCACCCCCTCCAGCCCAATCTAGGAAGGAAATGGAAAGTGGGCAACAGCTCACCTCACCTGGTGAGGTGGAGAACATACAAGACGGGCTTGGTCTGAGTGAGGCTCTCCCAGACGGCCAGACGGCAGCTCCCACTAGCAGAGGCATGGTGCCTCTGCTTGAGGATACCTCTGTGGACTCGGCCAGACTAGCTTGCAACCCAAGGTCCCCCATAAGCAGGCTGTAGTGAGGCTTCTTGCCAAACTATCTGTGGGAGGGTGGGGGTGTTTTAGCCAAGGAGGTCAGGAAATGGATACAGGCTCCTTAAGAGAACTAAGCACTTCTGAACCCACTCCATGAGCCACATGTATTCTGGAACCTGCTGTGCCAGGTTTGCATCCTCCTCCCTCACTGCAAGGCTGGCTGCCTGAGGACGTTTGCTCCAAAGACACACCTGCAGAGCCTGGCCCACACTCCTGCAGACCACAGTCTCTTCTCTATCACTGGCATTTGCCGGGCATCGCGGCCTGCTCAACAACCCTGCCCGGGCGGTGTGGTTTCTGCACTACCCCCTCCCCCTCCCTAGATGAGAATACTAAGTGTGAGATTCAGTCACTTGCCCAAAGTCACCCCACTCACAAACAGTAAAGCCTTAACCACCACTCTAGGAAATGGAGAACTAATACAAAAGTAACACTACTTTTCAAATCTCCTTTTTACGTGTCATTAATACAGACAGGCTGCTCGCCTGAAGTGAGGAACATTAGCTATAACGTAGACTAACTCATTAATGACTGTGAATGACCAAATAAGTCTCAATACATTTTTCTGCATGCCAGAAGTTTACTTCTGTGTATACGTTTATTCATGAAACTGGTGAAAGGAAAGGCTTAAAATGTTTTTTTAAATGCGTCTGAATACTTTAATCTTCTTACAAGTCAACCAAGACACAACATAAGATTAATCCATATTCAGGGATAAAAATGTACTTTCTATTTTCCACATGTGAAAACCAATTGCTGCACCATCTTGGATTCACTCAGTACAACTACATTTTAACTACAGCAGAGGATTTTCACCGTACGAGTAATTGTCAATCATGGCGACAACGATTAGAGTACAGCATCGTGCCCCCGCCTACTCCATGCCCAGCCCTGATCTTGCTGACACATTATTTTGTTTCATTTTTTTTAGATTTTTTAATGTTTTTTTTTTTATTTATTTCTGAGCGAGAGAGAGAATGAGCAGGGGAGGGTCAGAGAGAGAGGGAGACACAGAATCCAAAGCAGGCTCGAGGCTCTGAGCTAGCCATCAGCACAGAGCCTGACATGGGACTCGAACCCATGAACCATGAGATCATGACCTGAGCTGAAGTCGGATGCTTAACCGACTGAGCCACCCAGGTGCCCCTCATCTCGTTTTGTTCTGAACAACACTGCAAGGTGTGCATAATTAACCCCGATATACAGATGAGAGGGACAGATCTGTCGGCACCCAGACGCCACTCTCTTCCCAGCAGCACGGCTTCCTTCCTCTTGCCCACTCCCCAAGAGCCCTACTCAATAGACCAAGAGGAATAAAACCCAGGAAATAAGAACTTGACGTGTCATTAGCCTGCAAACAATGCTGAACTCATTCAGCAAGTTTCCAGTTATTGCTGGGTGTGCCTCAACACCAAATCCACATGGCTTAGTGAGGCGGGGGTTGGGGCTCTGCAAACCACTTCTGCTTTGCCAGCTGTGTCTGGCCAGCCTCTGCCCGAAGGGCCAGCAGGGGGAGGCTGCAAGGATGGGGGAAGGATGTGGGACTCGTTCCCTCCTGTTTGGTTCCCGTTGGCTTCAGGTTCCCAGCGCCATGGCTCCAGCAAGGCTCCTTGAGGGACAGCTCATTCCAGGAGCAGCGAAAGCAGCTGGCTGATAGTTTTCCTAACACTCCCCAAATCAGAGACCCCAGCACCCATTCCTCAAAACCCTTACCCTCCTCCAACAAGCGTGCCCTTCTCAGGGCTCTGTGTGCCTGTCCCCCAAGTCCTCCCTGCCCGGCTTCTTTTNAGAGAGAGGGAGTCACAGACTCTGAAACAGGCTCCAGGCTCTGAGCTGGCAGTCAGCACAGAGCCTGACGCGCGGCTCGAACCCACGAACCGTGAGATCATGACCTAAGCGAAAGTCGGACACTTAACTGACTAAGCCACCCAGGCGCCCCCTCCCTGCCCGGCTTCTAAGCCTTCCCCTCTCCTGCTTGCCCCACCAGGTGTGGGGGAGCATCTGTTGCCTGACGTTACTACTTCCATGACACCCTACACTTCTCTTTTTGCCCTTTGTGGTCAACAATTCTTAACATTAAATTCTCTCTGCTAAAATAACTGGCAGGCTTCTGTCCTTGACTAGACCTGCCCGATCCACTGGGAACACAACGGTGTTGAGTGGCACTTCTCAGCATGCTCCAGTGTGGACAGTTTTCACCCGCTGAGCCACAGAGGGATCCTAAGACCCTCCTGACTCACAAAGTGTGGTCTGTGAGCCGCCTACCAAAATGTCAATTCTAGGGCTGCCCCTGCAGAGAGTGGGACCCCGGAAACATTATTTTGCAAGTGCTCCCAACCACAAAACCCTCTGGGCACACAGGTGTGGAGACAGTCTGACATGGGTCAGGATCAAAGACCCCTGGTCTCATAGCTGTGCACTCTGGGAAAGTGACTTAATCTCTCTGAGCCTGGGCTCCCTCACGTATAAGATATGAATGGTACTAGGAGTGTCTGTCCATAGAGCAGAGATGAGAATAAAATGAGCTTGGGGCACCTAGTGAAGCGTCCGACTTTTGGCTCAGGTCATGATCCCACAGTCTGTGAGTTTGAGCCCTGCGTCAGGCTCTGTGCTGACAACTCAGAGCCTGGAGCCTGTTTCAGATTCTGTCTCTCTCTCTCTATGTCCTTCCCCAGCTCACACTCTGTCCCAAAAATAAATAAACATTAAAAAAAAAAAAAAGAATAAAATGAGTAGAGGAAGCATTTGACTCTGGGCCTAGCATGGGGATGTGGGGGGACTGGGGGGGGGGCAGGAAGGAATGCACACTGTCCTCTACCTGCTTTGTGAAGACAGCAGTGCCCAGGTGGAGGCCAAGGCCCCAGCACTGAGGCTGGGAAGATGAACAGCAGTCATAGCTGCAGGGATGGTGCTCATGAGGCTGCCTGAGCCCCTGACATTAAGTGATTTTTCAGTGGCTGGCAGCAGCCATGCATCAGCGGGCCTCGTTCCCGGCTTGTCTCGTCATGTTCTCGCCGGAGCCACACGATCTCTAATACCAGCAGAAGTAATTAAAAATAAACCGGGACACAGCCAACCATTTCAACCCTCCCTTCAGCGGCAAGGAGGGCCCACGTGAGCTCTTCCCGCAGAGACTGAAAATGCCTTTTCCTGTCATACCGTTGACTGACCATGAGAAATGAATGTTCCTGCTATTTTCCTAAGACAGCTTCAGGATTTATCACCCTTGAAAAAATACAGCAGCGACACACACTGACCCAAAACTTTCAGACCAAGATGTGACTTGAGGCAGGGAAGGAGGGAAAGATGGAGGGAGGAAGTAGACAGAGAAATGTAAACCCCCCCCCCCCCCAACTGAGCCTTGAAATAAAGCCACTGAGACACACAGGGGCATCTTGGAACATTCAAAGGAAATGAAAAGAAAAAAAAAAGTCTACTACCTGGCTATTACCTGCTGTCCTCCCCCATCCCCTGCTGAAATCAGTTGTGATGAGCAGTCAATACCAAACAAAACTGCATACCTAGCCAGGTCCATGCCTCGTGCACCGGTTCCCCATATGGTAGTCAGACAGCACTTTGGAAAATAGCTCACATCTTTCCCCTATTCAAAAGTCTTCTGTGGCTCCCCACTGCCCTTGGATCATAATCAAAACTCTGTACTGTGCCCACTGAAGCCTGGAGAGCAAACACCTGCCTGTCCCTCCCACTTCCCCATGGCACTGCCCCCAAGCCCACCAGGCTTCAGGTACCTGCTCTTCATCCAGTTCCTCATGCACACCCAGCTTTTCCTTTGCAGGGCCCGTGGAAATACTGTTCCCTCCACCTTTCCCTACCTGGCTCCTCACACGTGCTCTGTGCAGGGAGACCTCCCTTGGCCACCCCATTCTCTATCTCAGGCTATTGTGTGTCTCCTTCAGAAAATGCATCATGGATTCTAACAACTGGTCTTTTCACTGGTTTGTTATCTGTGATCTGTTATCTGCTCTCTAGGGTCTACCTGGAGCTTGATGTCATGTCAGTCCCTGCTCCTGGGCTCTGGGACAAGGGCCTGGGACATGGTGGGCTATCAGTACAAATCTGTTGAATGAATGAATCACCACGCTGCCCCCCACCCTATGGCTACTCCTTTCCCTTTACTGTCTTTGCCAACAGCCTCTGCCACCCTTAAGCCCTCACATTAATCTGGCTCTATGACATGAGGGACAGAGCCAGAGTGCAGGTGGAGTGGGGACAGGAGGAGCACCTTGAGACCCCTTCCTCTACAAGCAGTATGACCCAAACTCCTTCCCCAGTTGCTACATTTTGAGTAAATTTCTTCTCCTGACCAGCTCAAGGGAAGGCAAAGAAAGAACTTTGTAAAATCATTGGAAAGTCAGAAAGGGAAACAATGTAGCTTAGGGAAAAAAAAGGAAGAACAAAAAATGCCTGAGACTATTTCAGAGCCAGGTTCTTAAAAGGATAAGACCTGACTCAGGTCAGGAACTCTGCTCTCCAGAATGGCACATGTTTGTGGCAAGATGAGGAGGGAGGGGTACCAGAGCTTTCCAAACCACCCCAGAGCCAATAGGATAGGCCTAAGCCTTCCAGAAACTCCTCGAGGCCCCTAAGATATGGCTGGGTTAAGGCTTCAGCTTCCAAATTATGCCAAGGGAGGGAGGCCTGGGGCAAAACACCCAAGGGTTCTCCTTCTTGGGGACCTTTGTGAGCCCAGGTCAAAGGACAGTGACTTCTAATAGTCTTTCCAAAAGAACTCCAAAGCCAGACCCCCAAACCATTCTGTGACCAAGAGCTTCCCTTGGACCCCAGACTCGGAGCCTTTCTGCACCGCCCTCCATGCCATCCCCACAGGCCACCAAGGATCCTCAATGGGCCCTGAGCCCCGGTCATCTCTCTGCTGCTACTGTCCTCGCCTTGGTTCTGGATGTCATTGTTAATAGAGCACACAGCACACATGGCTGAAATAGCATTCACCTTTGAAATTCTTTACAAAGAGGAAAATCATTTCCTTTCACCCAGAAAGCTTCGTCCTGAGGCCACACACCTGCCATCTGCTTCTTCTCTGCCTGTAGCCCCAGCAGGTGGTTCTGTGATCCCTAAACCTCAGAGATTCTGCACATCACTCCCCCTATACTTGGGGTTGGGGAAGACAGGGAAATAAACTTATTTTCTGGGTGACATGTGTGGTAAGGACAGCTATTCCTGGGACCTACAGTCATTTTGTTTTGCTTTTCCCCTCAAAATGTCTGCATTCTGGTTCAGGGTTGAGACTCAGAGTTCGATGCTGGGTTGACAGTCCACCAAATGCTAGTCGTGGAACCCAGAATTAGTTGGGTAGCCTCAGTCTCCTCCTTTGTATAAGGGATACAACAGTATTCGCCTCTTGGGTTTCCATGTGAATTAAATACATGTGCAGCATTTAGAACGGTGCCTGGCGCTTCACATTTGGTGAGAATTAGTTCTCGTTAGTTTTGTTTATACATTTCAGCACAGGAAACCAGCTAAGGGCATTCTCTTATTGTGGGAGAGGCAGGCCCAGAGAAGCATACAGAGCATCCTAATGTTGCCTGCACTTCTCATCACAGACCCAAGTGAAGGTCAGAATGCTCAGGAATGTCTAATGGGCAAAGAAGGGTCACTGCCCCTCATGCACACCCAGGAAGGGTTTCTCCACTTCACCTACAGCAGAAGTAAGATGAAACATGGTCTGTTACATGGCGGCTGCAGCCAAATGTCCCTCCAGGGGTATATCACAAAGCAAATAGAGCGATTAGCTCCTAAGCAGGTCGATTTTGACAGGGATTTCAGGGATCCCGTTTTATTTGGATTTGAGGAGTCTGGCTTTGTGGATCTCAGCAAAGAGGGAACATGATTCTCTCCAGGGTGTTGCCACTGTTACTCAAGTGGCATGAAAGCTGTGACACTCTCTGGGCCCCTGTCACCACCATTACGGGGTTCAAGGGGAGGTTAAGTCTGAATGTATGGAGGTTTCACATGCTGGGCACTGGGTCCAGCTCCAGGCTGTGTGCCTGCAGCTCATTCCCCTTCTGAATGGCCCCATCACTGTGTCCCGTACTCTAGCCCTGTGGCAGCACTGACAGAAAACGGGAAAAACAGAAACTATGCAGGACAGGAAAGTAGAAAGCACAGCTCCAAGCACAGGAGAGACCCCACAGCACAGAAAGTGGTATTTGCAATCCAGGCTTCCCCCCACCTCGCAACTGATTATGCAGCTCCTAGAGTTATTCAAGTGGGAAAAAGCCATCGAAAGGAAGGGAAACGCCACCATGACCGTCTTCTGTTGGTCAGCCCATGCATGGGTTTCAATGGCATTTCAATGACTTTTAACAGCACACTTATTGATTTCCTTAGATCATGGGTTGGCAAATATACTCTTAAAGGGCTAGACAGGTCTCCTTATAGGGCTAGCTTCTTTAAATTACTTACCTGCCATTTTCTTACCTATTCACTCTGTCTTACTCATCAGGGAAGGTAATGATAAATCATTCCATGACCACCTTCTTCTTCTTCTTCTTCTTCTTCTTCTTCTTTTAGTTCACTTGGAACTATATAGGTGGCAAGTATGACCATTATTCTAATTTAAATGTAGGCAGCTTTATTTCTTGAGCAGATCATAGAATGAGTCCCTTCCATGTTGAAGAATTCATATTTTATTCCAAGTATGTAAGAGCTGCTGTTTAGCTGCTAACCAATGGATATTAGGCAAAAGTAAATGGCACCCAATAAATGAATAAATACCTCCTCATTTCTGCTCTCAGAAATAAAATGCTGGCAAGGGACACATTACATGGACAATCATGACGCTGTCTTCAGACTCAGTTAAATCACCAATAACACATTTCTTCTTCCAACTCATTCTAAAATGTTTTATTAAGCAGTTGCCTTGAGCAAGGCCCTGGTTGTGACAGCTACAAGTGCCCTTCTAGCCTGCTCCCCACTTCCTTCTGCTTTCCCTTCTGGAAACCCAACTGCCATATCTGAATTAAGTACAAGCTACTGCACTGAGGGAAGTGGCCTCACAGCATGTCCCTGGAGGACTAGCCCCACATGCAGAGGGAAGCCTTCCGGAGGAGAACCGAGACCCCAGCCAAGCTCCCAGCTTCACGCAGCTTCAGCGGTGGCTCTATTTAACACCATGGGGAGCAGAGTTATCGTCTGGTTATAACACCCACAGAATTGCAAGAAATAATACATTGTTACTTTAAGCCCTTAAGTTTGGGGATATTTTACAGTATTGCTATGACTTTCTTTCCTTTTCCCCTTCTCCTCACCTCTTCTGTTAGTTCTCTATTGCTGCATAACATGTTACTGCAAACTTAGTTGCTTAAATAAACACACATTTGCAACGCTGCAGTTTCTTTGGGTCAGGAGTCTCGGCACAGTTTAGCTGGGTCTTCTGTTCATGGTCGCATAAGGCTGCAGTTAAGGTACTGACTGGGCAGAGTTTTCATCTGGAGGCTCACCTGGGGAAGAATTCTGCCTCTAAGCTCATTCAAACCGTTGGCAGGATTTATGTCCTTGTGGCCATAAGACTGTGGGCCTAGTTTTTTGCTGGCTGTTGGCTGGAAGATGTCCTCAGGTCCCGGAGGGTGTCCTCAGCTCCTTGCCAATGGGCTTTTACAAAAACTACTTATTTTATCAAACTGCCTAGGAGAGTCTCTGCCCTCAGGGAGTGTCCGTTCGCTCTTTAAAGATCTTCTGTTAAGTAAGGTTTACCCACAATACCCTTTTTGACTAACTCAAACCAACTGACTTGAGACCTTGATTACATCTACAAAATTCCCCTCACTTTCTTATATCCTATTGGTTAGAATGAAGTCACAGGGCCCACTCACACTCAAGGTGAGGAGATTATACAGGGGGTAAACACCTGGAGGCGGGAATCATGAGACCACCCTAGGGTCTCTATGTCACATTTCTCATCAGGGCTGGGACATGGTGCATGGTGGTGGCATTGTTCAGAGATACAGAATCTGTCCCGAAGGACTCACCAAACCAATGAAGATGAAAGGTAGCCCTAGAAGTAATTATAGTGCTGGACATGAATCTATAGTTCCCTAACAACAATCCTGAGGGAGTCTGAAGTTTAGGACGCAAGCAAAGAAAAGATGGCCTCTGGCTAGAAGAGAAGAGGGAAAGCTCGGGGCAAACCCAAGACAAAAGAGCAAAGCCCCAGAAGCCGGAGAATATAAGCCACACCTGGGAAAAGGCAAGTACCTGTTAGTCTGGAACTGCACACCTGCGGGCATGTAACACACAGGACTGAAGGGCTTGAAGGAGATGACAGAATGGGGAGGTCATAGCCAATGGCTATGCATCTGCCACCTGAGAGGGCAGCCATTTCTCAGCTCCAGGATTATTATTATTTTTTTTTCCATATGAGAAGGTTGGATCCAAAGTGCCAAGTATACCCCTTTATGAAAGAAACTAAAGCTTTAAAATTTTATATAGTCTCTCCAAATTATTTTACATATTTTAAAGAAGAGAATATTTTAAAGTTTATTTATGTATTGAGAGAGAGAGAGAGAGAGAGCGAGCAAGCAGGAGCAGAGAAAGGGCAGAGAGAGGGGAGGAGAAAATGCCAAGTAGGCTCCACACTACCGCTGTGGGCTCAAACTCACAAACTGCGAGATCATGACCTGCGATGAAATCAAGAGTCTGGTGCTTAGCCACCAGGTGCCCCAAACTCTGCAGATTGATTGATTGACTGATTTTTATTTTTTTATTTTGTATTTTTATTTTATTTATTTAAGAGAGACAGACAGACAAACAGACAGAGTGTGAGTAGGGGAGGGACAGACAGAGAAGGAGACACAGAATTCCAAGCCGACTCCAGGCTCTGAGCTGTTCAGCACAGAGCCCAATGCAGGGCTTGAACTTGTGAACTGTGAGATCATAACCTGAGGTGAAGTCAGATGCTTAGCCGACTGAGCCACCCAGGCAGCCCCTCCAGATTTTTAATGACAATCAGGAGTCAGCAATTTTTTAAACAAAGTATGAGCTGAGAAACACATACCTGTGCACTGGATTTGCCCAAGGGAGCAGGTGCTTGTAAAGTAAGCAGAGGGAACAAAAGTAGCCCAGCCCACACCAGAACCAAACGCTGTTCCTCAGGTTGTTTCCTATTGTAGTTGCTCCCCAAGTGTGCAGCATCCACGTCACCTGGGAACTTGCAAGGAAGGCATGTTCCCAGGCCCCAGCCAGCCCTACTGGATCAGAAGCTCCTAGCATGAGGTAAGCACTGGGTATTGGAATCAGTCCTTCAGATGATTCTCATGTTCCCTCAAGTTTGAGAACCACTGTCTTATGGGGATCACCTTTAGCCTTAAGATCATTTTCCTCTCTCCTCGACCCATTTCCTGTTTATACAGTCTTGAAGATTGTCACTACAGCATGACACAGCCCTCTGCTAAATATCTCATGTTCAGAATAACAGAGAGAGATGACTGCTTAAACACTGCACATCTCCTTGCTTTAACACAATGCTAACTCACACTGGGATCCATGCAGACCTACCACCCTCAACTTCACAGACAAGTCATCAGGAAAAGAATGTGTATGTGTATGTGTATGTATATGAATGCCATAAAACTCTCCAGAAGGAGCAGGAGGGATGGGATCCTGCTATGAACTTCTAATCACAGAAAAAGATTCTCTTGAGGCACCTGAGTGGGTCGGTTGGCTCAGCGTCTAACTCTTGATTTGGGCTCAGGTCATGATCTCCCAGTTCCTGAGACTGAGCCCCGAGTCAGGCTCTGCGCTAACAGTGCTGAGCCTGCTTGGGATTCTCTCTCTCCCTCTCTCTCTCTCTCTGCCTCTCCTCCACTCACACGTGCTCGCATGTCCACTCTAATAAATAAATAAAATATTTTTTTTTAAAAAGAAGACTCTCTTGCTACAAAAGTCAAATCTGCATCTGCCTGATAATACTTTATAAGTTGATGAAGCTCTTCTATGTAATGTTGAAATTTCTAGGAATCTAGTTTCACTTAATCCCAAAAAGCACCTGGTTGAAAGTCAGTATTGTACCTTTGGCAAGATCTGGTGAAATCTGTGTTTTGTCTGAAGAACTGTGACTTGGAAGCCCTCATCCTATTCCTCTCCCTACAAATAAGGACTAGACATTTAAATACCAATATTACTGGGCAACTGCTCTCCATCAAGTATCACCAAGTGGGAGGGATTCAGAGAATTCAGCATGTAAGACTCGTCTGATAGCACATTCAGTCTTAATGAAGCTGCTAATGAAAAGGCCCTCTCTCTTTCTTATGTATGATGGTCCTAAACAAGTCAAAATATCCTTCAACATGCTATGACATGTCAGGGCATCTGCAAATATTCTACATGACTGCAAAATGTCCCTGGCCCTACCCACATTTACTAGTGCTGTGACCTCCCACCCTACCAGGCCCCTCGGTCACTGAGCCACACCTGAGGACTGTGCATTAGATACTGGCCGTGTGCCTGGCATCACGCTGTGTGCTCCAGAAGTGCACGTGCATCCAGCATGTTCCTCCCTTCACATGATGTACATCTATCCAGGAATTACCTCTAGCCTCTACCTGTCCCCGGAAACCATCGCCTGAAATCCTACATCTAAAATCACCTTGTCCAACGGTGAGCCGCCATCTTCTTTGAGGGCTGGGTTCTAAGGCAGTGCTTATTGTGGGAGCTACAACCAGCCACATTTTTCTCTGGGCATCCTTGAAGCCATGCCAGAGTCCCACATTCTGTGAGGAAGCCTCCATGGCTAACTTTTCCTCTAGCTTCAGAAGTGATGGCTGTTTCTAAGGCTGAGCACCAGAAGAAGAAGTTGGCATCCACTTAGGGATCATGTTGTTCAAAACGTACGTATCTTTAAAAAGCAGATACACACTTGGTGAGGTGAGGTATCAGTGTTATCAGATAAATGTGGGAGCCAAGAATGACTAAGGGAACATGGAGTGACATGTCATGCTCCCCCAATGGTACATGCTCCCTGGATACAGCTAAAGACACAGATGTCATTAGTCTTCTCTTTCTTTTTGCCAAGTGTTATGGTTAGTTCAATTCCAGGAAATTAAATATACAAAATAGATAAAGTATGGCAGACTTGGTCTGAGTCGTCTCACGCACTTAGAGTAATGCCACTGGCTGCTAATGGGACAGGACAGCGCCTCTGTGATACCCCTGGGTAACACCCTCTCTGACTGGCCTTTTTCCTGTGAAAATCCCACCATTCCGGTGTGACAGAGATGACCAACTGCTAACCTGCTGACTGGTGCCCACTAGAGGAACTATTAAAAACATGGATTACCACACCACATCCTTAGACATTTTGATTCTGTAGGTATGGGATAGAGTACAAGTGTCCAGAATTTAAAAGCTCTCCCCAGGGAATTCAAACTGGCTAATAGCTTGAGGAATCTCTGGATTTAGGCACTCAGAGACACCAAAAATGTTAATATCCATCATCGATACCCTAACATATGGGTTCAGCAAATAAATAAATGTCAACTTGGAATGCAAAAAAGGAATTAGAATAGAGAACAAGCTTTGACATGGGTGGGTAACAGTCCTGGGAGATGGAGAGAAGCTTCTGGGTGGTAAGGAAGGTAATGAGGGTGGTGAAGGAGGAACCAGAGAAACACAGAAACATCCAAGAGAGGACTAGGTGGCCACCATGGCCAACTTCACCATCTGTAGACGCCGGACTCACCAAGCGGCTGTGGCTCCACGGAAAACAGAAGTGCTGCCCAATATGGATGAAGCACGCTTCTCAATGAATCTTTCAACTGAACACATTGACCATCTTTCTCTCCTCCCAAAGGTTTTATTTTGAAAACAAGCAAAGCCATAATATTTGGTTTGGGCAACCAAAAACTACAAGCCTGAGAAACAGTAGGTCATTATGAGATTAAGTCTCGATGGGGCACCTATCCCTGGACAAGCTGGGGGTTACAGCACTTCACGGACTCTCCGTGGACCGTGCTGCATGGCATCACCGTCAACTTACCTTCCGATCTGGCCAATTGTACTTCGCAAAGATAGTATCATAGGTGTCCACTGCCCCGTCTGTGATGAGCATGATGGCCTGGCTGCAGATGCTTCCTTGCCCGGTGTGGTTGAACTGCAGGAAGACATAGATTCAGACTTAAAAACACACCAGACAGTTCTGTACATCTGTGAGACATCAGGGGCATGAGGGCTTGTGCTTGGAAAGCCTCTCAAAACAAGAGCTCATTCTGCTTCACCAAAACACAACCTACACCATAAGCTTCTCCCCATGCGTTCACCATATTTGCTTTGACAAACTGAAACTCAGTCCAGACTGCAGAGGGGATTTCTGAAAAACACAGGGCGGGAAGTGAGGTGATACAAGCCCCAAAGGCATTGGCACAGTCACCCTTTGGGAGCACATTATATGGGCAGCAGGATATGTGGCAGGCAACATCTCTTAAATCTAAATGAGTCTTGTTTGATGGGTACAGACTGCACTATATAATAAAATCAAGGAGGTTTTGGGTACATAGAGAATAAAGTCAAGAACATGCCAATTCATACTAGAAGCCTAGGCACCCTTTTTTAGGGTTTGTTTTAAATGTGTACAGGTGCCTGGGTGGCTCGGTGAGCATCCAACTTCAGCTCAGGTCATGATCTCACGGTTTGTGAGTTTGAGCCCCACATCGGGCTCTGTGCTGACAGCTCAGAGCCTGAAGCCTGCTTCAGATTCTGTGTCTCCCTCTCTCTCTGCTCCTCCCCTGCTCATGCTCTTTCTCACTTTCTCAAAAATAAATAAACTTAAACAAACCTTTATGTGTTTGTTAACATGTAACATTACATGTTAGTTTATTACATATCTATTTTGTCACATACTAGTTTATTAACATATTATGCATAGCAGACTGAAATTCCAAGATCATGCCCACTGGTGTGCAAGACCCTAAATTTCTTCAACTTTCAGTTTTAGTATTATAAAAGCTCCCAGTCTCTGTGAGTGGAGATAGGGTGATCAGGCTGGTTACCAGAGCCTATTGTCCTTCCCTTGAATCAGGGTTAAAAAACTCCCTTAATGAATGCTGTTAATGCTACAATTCAAAGCAATACATGTCCTTTAAATACCCTAAAATTCCATGACAATGCCGAAGCATGAAAACATACAAAAAGTCATTAACTTTCAGTAGTGAAAACTCCCACCATAAGAGTTGGTGAAGTGTATTCATTAATTCTAAGATTATTTACTAGTGCCCACAGAGAGCTGGGGATAAAACATATAAAAATCCCCTCCTTTGTGTAATTTATATTCTATGTGGAGAGACATATAAAAACAAAGTAAAAAGTAAATTTTGTTATGTGTCGTGTGATCACAGCAATGCTAAGAAACAGAAAAAGATAAAAGAAAGCAAAACATGGGGATAGGAAATGGGGAGGGTGCAAATTTAGAAAAAATAGGGAAGACCTCACCAAGATGGTGACGTATGAGTAACACCTATGGGGGGGAATACCTCAGAGAGGGCAAAGAGCATGTGCAAAGGCACTGAGTGGGCATGTTTGAGCTGTTGACCATGACACTGGGGAAGGATGGAACTCTTCTTAGATTTGCTGCTGGTTCCTAGTGAACCGGAGAGCTAATAAAACATTCAAATTGAATGTTTAATGTCTAGTCTCTGTGCACTTAGAATTCTCCTGTGGAGACTGAAGTTATGACTAGAGAAAACTATAACTAGCTGGATGAATAATGGATAGAAGGATGAATGGAAGGACAGATGGATGGATGGATGGATGGATGGATGGAAGGAAGGATAGAGAAGGGGAAGGATGGGTGGGTGGAGGGATGGATGGTAGAATGATAGATGAATGGATAGATGGATATATGTATGGAGGGAGGGAGAGAGGGATAGAAGGATGGGTAGAGGGATGGATGGTTAGAAGGATGGATGGATAGATGGAGTGTTGGAGGGTTGGAGATGGATAGATGGATGGATAGAAGGATGGAGGGAGGGATGGATGGACAGATTGAAGGAAGGAAAGGAGAGAGGGAAAAGGGAGGGAAGGAAAGAGAGAAGGAAGGAAGGAAGGAAGGAAGGAAGGAAGGAAGGAAGGAAGGAAGGAAAGAAAGAGGGAGGTAAAAAGAGAAGAAAGGGGGAGGAGAAGGAGAAAGGAAAGATGGACAGAAGGAATTTCTTGGGGCCATACTGTGACAGAGCAAAGCTACCTTTAACTTGCATGGACTGCCATAGTATAGTAAAAAGCACTTAATCCAATCCCAGCACCACAAGCTGTGTGCCTGCGGTAAGTTCTCATTTCAGAGTATCCTTTTCTTCATTTATAAAATGAGACTACCATGCTTACATGGTTGTTACAACATAGGTTAAATGTTCATTATATGCCAGGCGAAAAGTATTAACTTACTTAATCTTGACTAGCTTCTGAGAGAGGTACTATCATTATCACCACTTTATAGGTGAGGAAATTGAGGCACAGAGAGATGAGTTAAATTGCCCAAGGTCACACAGCTACCATCTGTAATGGCCAGGATATAAATCCAGGCAGTCCAGCTCCAGAATCTACTCCCAGATTCAGTCTACTCTATGGCCTCCCAGTAAAGAGATGAAGGTCCTTGTGTAGATGGGAGATACATGGTAGGGCCCTAAAACCACTCATTTCCTTCACCTGCTTCCTCTCTCCACTCTTTCCAGAATTCTAGGGTCACATGACAGTCATCAGGTCCTCCACTCTGAGAGTGCGTGAGTGCTCCTCAAATTTTGTGCCTTAGGCTCACTTTAGTCCTGGCCCTGGCAGCCACTGCTGCAACTCAGACTGGACCAGTGTCCTTGAATGAATGAGCATACATGGCCCATGATGGAATATCATAGAAATTCTTAGGTAACTACTATTACTTGGGAACTAAAGCCATCACACATAACTGCAGTTCTACTGTCTGTTTCAATATAACTTACTATTCCAGAAACCTCTTGCTCAGGAAGATAAAAATTGCAAATAACTTTATTGCTTATTTTAGGAACATCTTGAAAGGCCCATCAGTTCTTCAGTAGAAACTGTCACAGGACAATTTATACCCTAAGACTCTTGGAAAAAACCCTAACCCCAAAATCTTCTCTCTGCTGCACCCCCCAATCCTAGACTAGAACATTAGGATTCTCACTGAGTCTCAACCAAGCCTCTTCCTTCTCCTCCACTCTCAATGACCAACATCCAACCAGACTTCATAGTCTCCAGTACATGACTTTGTCCCTTCCACTCTGAGACTTTACTAAGATTCTATGGTCATAGTGCATTATCTTCCTTACTGCAGTAAGAGGAAACACCTCTGCAGTCTTGTCCTACCAACAGGTTGTTCTGGAAATATTCTGGGCAACCTGCATTCAACATAGTCTTCAGATCACTGAGTAAAGCTGGCAGTGGGCCACTGAATAAAGGTGATCCACGTGTCAGTTCAAAGAGGTTGCAAAAGGGGAAAAAAATCAAGATACCCTGGGCCTGTTGTTGTTCATGCAACTCATTCGAAAACATCCTGGAAAAACTCCCAAACAAAAGGCAAGGAAGAGTGGGAAATGAAGATATCTGAATGATGCAGACTAGAAGAGGGGCTGCCCTGAGCTGTTTATTTAAAAACATCACTTTCTTCTCTGGCTGAGCCCCTGGTATTCTCTGCAGCAATCTGCAGTTGGAGAATTTTGAAGAATGCAATTAACTTCAAATGCTTTGATGAGTAATATCTCTTCTCTGCATATTTGTCTAGAACTTTTTTTTTTGAATAGCGGGAGTGATGAAAGTGTTTTCCATAATAATAACAATGACAAGGGCCTGATGAGAAACTACAATTAGCTCAGTGATTCATCAGTTAGCAGCGAAAATTTCAATGCATCCTGACATTTAGAGCATTTGGTTGTGATTAACAGCCTTTGAAATGTCACCGAATTTTATTTAATTGGCTAAGAAAAATTTTTAAAAGTTAATCACTGCAAAGATCATATTCATCGCCAAAAAAGATAATTGCGGGTGTCACATGACAAGGTAGATGCTAACTACTGTTGCAAACTGGCTCTGTGTTCTTACAGAAACTAATGAATGCAGCCGAGATCAATAGCTGGAAGGGTCTTAGAAGTTTATTTGAATGCTCCTTTCAAAGTCCTTTGTACAACAACTGCAAGCCTTCAAGTCACCGGAGCAAATACTGACACTAAAATGCAGGTAATTGCAAAACAGAATTAACTTCATCTAGTTACAGTAACCTCTGAACCACTCTGAGCCCGGCTATAATCACAATTCCAATGGTGTGTGTGGGTGTGCATGTGTGAGGGAGAGAGACGGACACAGAGACACAAACACACACAGAATGTGTGTCTGTGTAGTTGAGAAATACCTCTTTACTCCTATTGGCTGGCAAAGGCGGGCACAGTACACAGAAGAGAATTATATCACTTAAAGGTCATATAGATGAAGTGGAAAATAGTGAAAGCTTCATTTTCATGGGAGATTAACCATCTCTGTGTTTTTCAAAATGCTGGCTATTTAAAAGTCCAGTGGCAAGAGACAGGATGGAAATGTTTCTCTCTAGGAGATAAACGTGTGCTCAAAACATTGGGCCAACCGTCAATCAGGGATATTTTGTAACATTTCTGGTCCTTCCATTTCTTGCTATCCAGAGTTTACACGGGACGCATTAGGTTTTCTGCCTGGCCAGGCCCCAGATGGTTTTTACAGGTGAAAGCAGAGCAGAGATGTTTGTGGACAGTTTCCCTGGTTCAATAACACTTCTGTCACCATGTGTTGGTGATTTCTCTGGACCTGAGAGGTGCTGGGAAGTTAATAGACCCTGTTGGAGTATACAAACATATTATGCCTGAAGGTGTGCTTGGTGAGCTGTGACTTATACAAGATTCTAACCCTGAGATTCTCACATGATATAAGGAGTTCTTGAGTCAACACATTTGAGTACTAGCATAAATGCATTTTTAAAAGGTCTGTTCCCTGCAGGACTGAAGACCTTGAACATGCACAGGTGTGTTGTGAGTCTCTGGTACAAGAGAATGACATCTCCCCACCTCGACAACACCTGTGGTAGAGCATCCTGGCAGACCAGCATCGGCTGGGCATGCAGTGGGCAACACTGGCTTGGAAGTGTCTGGGAACAAAACTGGTAAGTGGACTGGATGGGAAGAGAGAAGTACCAGGGCAAGGGAAAGCAGAGACAGGAAGACAAAGGGAAGAAGACATTCCCAAGGACTTGGGCACAAAATAGGACCAAAGCATCAAGAGCTCCAGCAGGCTCTAGAAGCCACAGGCAGCCAGGCAGGAGTTGAGGCTGCCCAGTAACTCCATCGTCATTGAGATGACACTTCCCAGCCACCCCAGCCCTGCTGAAAGGGAGGACAGTACTGCTTCTTTGTGCTGAATCCTCAACCCCAGTCCACCAGGGCTCGCTTCGTACGATGTGCACAGCAGTACAGGGTCCCACACTTAGCGTCACACTCTGCTGTCGCTCTTAGGTTCTTAATGACTTCTGAACATTTTCATTTTTCATTTTTTCTGAGTATTTTCTTTTTGCACTGGGCTTCACAAGTTATGGGGCCAGTTATGGGTCTATTCCTATCCCCATTTTACAGAAGATAATAAAGGTGGGGCTAAGCAGAGTTTCCGCAAGTCCTCACAGCAGGCTCTGACCAAGTCTACCTGACTCCAGAGGCCACGAACTTCACATGACAAGCATTCTCTAACTCTTGCTCTTGCTCCTTTACCACTTCTGCCAAAGAGTCAGAAAACAGAAATTCATAGAAGGGCACATTTCCAAACAAGGCACTCACAAGCTCGGAGTGCCTCCCTCTGCTCTAGACCCTAGACTTTTGAGATAAAAAGAGAACCAATTTTATAATTGTGACAAATCCTTTCAATCTGACTTTCAAGAAAGGGCCTGCCGCAGATGCAGAGCTGGCATCTCCAAGCCCTGAGTCAGTGCCTATCCAGGGTTCAAATCAGAACTTAAAGAAGTAGCTTGGCCCTCTGCTCTGACCACCTACATTAGTAAATTATTAATAAGCTGTTAACAGGGCTGCGCTGTCCCAAACCCTGAGTCTTACACAGATGTGAATGACCTGCAGCCAGCAGCCTCATGCAGCCAGGTAGAAGGGAAGAGCCGCAGGTTATGATGTGGCACTTCCCCTCCTTATTTTCCCCTCCTCTGCAGTCTCAACACAGGCTCAGGACCGAAATCTAAATGGCCTTCTGTGTACCAGTCGATATTATTGGTAAAAGAGAGTCTAGAATTAGGGCTTGAGAGGCTAGTGTAGCCGAGTAAGAAAACCTTCCGTTCTGGAGCTGGGCACAACTGATCACCAGGACGAGCCGTTTGATGCCGGGTGGGTGCTCATCTGCAAACCAACACCTGGGGCCCCACAGGGTTGCCTGAAGACTCGGTACAGTTGGGTCTCCGGGCCCCTAGCTGGTCACTCAGCTCCTGCAACAGCTCAGCGTAACTGCTGCTCCATTCAGTGCCTGTTTGCACTCAGTTCCGTCCCGCACCTTTCCCCTACATTCCATACTTTCCCTACTCCCCAAGAGTTTGGATGAGGCTCATGCAGAGGAGAACACTAGAGGATGAAGGGGAAGAGCCAAAGCTTTCCTAAGCCACTTCTCCTTTTCTTCTGATTTGGGGGCCTGGGCACTTTCTGGCAATGGCTGCATCTCTCCCAAGGTACCAGCGGCCACAAGACAGGACTCTCCCCTCCCCCAACCTCCGTGACTGTGGCTTTTCCCAGGCAGCCCCTCCATGGCCCCACTTCCATCTGGATGGACACTGGGAGGAGGCCCCAATGGCATCCCTCACTCCTGTTTTCCCTCCTAGAGAGGAGCTGCTTCCTGCTGCTGCTCATCTGAGGATCATTTCACTCTCTGGTTTCTGAGCTTTTCCATCCCCTATGCAACCAATTCCCTGAAGTATATCCCTGCTGTCTAAAACACCTAGAGTGACTGCTATTTTTCTACTTCTTAACATCTTAACCTATCTCCTGTGTCCAAGCCACCAGTATGTGTCACCCAGATAATTTAATGGCCTCCCTGATATTGCCTTTGTTTCTCAATACAGTAGCCAGAGAAATACTGCTAAAACTCAAGTAGGTCATGCCATTCTTTGCTCAGACTTCAGGGACTTTCCATCCCACACAGAACAAGAGCCAAAGTCCCCACCAGGGTCTGGAGGACTCCATGGGGTCTGGCCACTGCTACCTCCATGATCTCATTCCCTGGTGCACTCTCTCTCTCCTGCTCTGCTCCTCACACTGGTCTCTTAGGGTAACTATGCCAAACACCTCTGCCTCAGGGCCTTTGTTCTCCCTCCTCTTGCTGGCAACTTCTGAAGTGACTATTCTCTCACTTCCTTATAGCCTCTACTCTAACCAAGGTCACCTAATCAGAGAGATCATTCCTGACCTCACTGTATAGAGCAGCAAGTCCATACTATGCCGGCACAATGGGGCTCTCTGTAGGACTAGGCACTTCATCTGTCTTTTCCCATTAGATCTGGGGTCAGCAAACTTCTTCTGTGAAGGGCCACACAGTAAATATTTTAGATTTTACGGACCATATGGTCTCTATGGCAAGTAATCAACTCTGCCACTATAATGCAAAAATAGCCATAGAAGATACATAATCAGGTGGGCATGAAGCAGTATCTACAAAATGAAGATGCAGGCTGGATTTGACTCATGGGCCATATTTTCCCAACCTTTGCACTGGTCCATTAAGGCAAACACTTTGCGTAGTCTATTCTCTGGTGCATTCCCAGTGTCTGACGTTAAAAAAACATACAACACATACGAGTTACGTAAATGATACAGAACCTGCATTGACAAAGATTGCCATTATTTTCCCACTACTCTTTCAGAGTAATAAGAATACAAAAGTCACATGTTCTTAACACATTTGGATTGGAGGGGCGGAATCACCAGCCCAACACTCCCCAAAGTTTTTCATGGAGGGTTAACAGGTGCTACTTGAAATACTGATTCTTGTTCCAAAAAGTGAGGGATAGTTAAGAGGCATTCCTTCCTGTAGTACTTACTGGAACCTTGATTATGCAGCTGTGTATTGGGAATCTCCAAGGGGCTGGAAGAAAGGCAAGAATAGGTATGGCACTCCCTAAGCATACGGCACAGTAACACTCCCTAAGTGGTGTTCTGCGGAACATCGTCACAAGCAGGGATTCAGTATGAAACACAATGAGGAATGAGTCTATTCGATGGAGAAGCTGAAAGTTTCTGAGGCAAAATCTGCACTTGAAAGGATATAAGTGTTGGCGGTTTCAGAGCCAACAAACATGGTGGGTGAGTGCCCTGATCAGAGGGCACTATACACTCTGCCCAGCCTTGTTGGCTGGACGTGGTTCCCCAGAGGACCCAAACAGCCACCCTCACCCTCCTACCCGGTGCCTATGGATGCAGCTCAGTGCCAGCAGAGGCTAACAATAATGCTGGTCCATGACCAAAACAAACAAACAAACAAACATATATTCTGGACAAAGGAAAGGCAATCAAAGAGGAGCTTACATCACTGAGAATGTTGAAGGCCTCATTCAGAGCTATATCCAGCATTCCAATTCCTTTGGCAAACAGTTTGTCCAGATGCTCCCTGAAGTGCTGAAATGACAAAGTAGAACATTCATTAGTGTCTGCATGGTACGTGAAATGCCAACCTCGGGTAAACAGGTGCACACAAAGACCAGTGCGTCTCACACCAAAATGGTCACAATGTGTTTTTTTTTTTCCCTCGGAATTCAAAACATAAGAACGTATTCAATATAAAATTTACCCTCCATATGCATTTTTACCTTTGATCCCATTCTAAGGAAAAATTCATTTAGTTCTGGTGAAAAGTACTTAATTTATCTAAAACTCTTACTTTCCTTTCCAGTTTCATCTCCCATGACTCACTCTATACTCTTCTACCCTCAATGTTTCCACTCCTGATCACTCCTGAGACCGTGGCAATGCTCTCCTCCACCGCGAAGCCACTCTCCATCCATGTCCTGGCCCTCCCGCCACACTTTGTCCCAGCTACTTTTGGGACCTCACCCTCTTCCCGCCTAGGAAACTTTCCTAGATGCCCCCTTCTCTGAGATTGCCTTAAAATGCTTCCTCAAGGGGGTGCTTGGGTGGTTCAGTCAGTTAAGTATCTGACTTCGGCTCAGGTCACAATCTCATGGCTCGTGGGTTCAAGCCCTACATTGGGTTCTGTGCTGAGAGCTAAGAGCCTGGAGCCTGCTTCAGGTTCTGTGTCTTCCTCTCTCTCTGCTTCCTCTGCTTGCACTCTCTCTCAAAAAATAAACATTAAAAAATTTTTAAAAAGAATGCTTCCTTAGGATCCCATGTTGCACCCCATGCTCAGATATACCTTGCACCTTAGCACTCCAGGTATGTAACTGCCCGGTTAGATTCTGCCCCCACTCAAGACGATGGTATTCCTGAGTCCAGGCATGTCTGGTGGCCTACTCTATCTGCCATGACGACCACATATCTGATATACAAAAGGTGCTCAAACCATCTCCGAAGAGCAAGAATAAAGACTGGGTTACCAGGTAAGAACTGTGGTTATGGCAAGGGAGGCACTGGCTAGAAATCAGAATGGCTTCAAGGAATTCACAAAAATGGAACGAGCATCTTCAGAAACATCCCCAAGGCCCATCTGGCTATGTTGGATCCACAGAAACCCAGCATCAGCTGGAGAGTAAAGGGGCAGAAGGAAGTAAGTCTAGAGCCTGTTATGTTTCTGCTTCTCAACAAAGAGGCAAGACCAGGTCCAGGCACGTGCCCAGGGACATATGAGCTTGTGGCAAGTCCACTGACCCAAAGCCAGTGTCCACAGTGGCATAGCTGCCTGGCATTATTTTCCAATTGACCTATTCCAAAACCACTGTTGTTCTGCTGAAATGAATTGCTTTCTCCCCAAAGGCATCCACACCCTTGTCTGGTGTGGAGAAACTGGATGGAGGAGTCACCAGGAAGGGAGAGGGGTGGGAAGGGTGTGCTCATGGAAAATGTTGACTGGTGATTTCCTGGCTGAGGAATGGCTTTCTTTCTCTTCCATGCCCTGGACCCATCAATGCCCCAAGCATTCTATCAGCATTCAGATAGTGATATCCACTCATCATGTGTCTGCCTGAGGACCCCAAAACTGATCACAAAATAAGTATAGATCACAGATTGGGGCTCCTGGGTGGCTTAGTCGGTTAAGCGTCCGACTTTCGATTAGGTCATGATCTCACGGTTCGTAGGTTTGAGCCCCGTGTCGGGCTCTGTGCTGACTGCCAGCTCAGAGCCTGGAGCCTGTTTCAGTCTGTGACTCCCTCTGTCTCTGACCCTCCCCTGCTCACGCTCTGTCTCTCTCTCTCTCTCCTAG
>NW_027532166.1:3931965-3954725 GCF_008692635.1 Crocuta crocuta
GTTTCAGTCTGTGACTCCCTCTGTCTCTGACCCTCCCCTGCTCACGCTGTCTCTCTCCCTCTCTCTCTCTCCTAGAAATAAATTAAAAAAAAAAAAAAAAAGAATAGATCACAGAGACCAATCTTAGGACATGCTGATGGTTCTAAAATGTTATTCTCCCTATGCCCCCACACGAAGCATCAGGGGCCACTGGTCTGGGGGGGTGGGGGGGGTTGGCCTGAAGGTTTGCTGGAAAACTAGACTGGGCAGTTTGGGTGGGCTCCTCATGGTGATTTAGCTTTGACACCCAAACCTAACATGAATCAAGGCTCAGTTTGAAGCTGTCTGCTCACCCTCGCCATATTCATATAACCCACAAGACCCCTTCCCTGGTCCATCCTCTCCTCACAGCTATCATACTCTCATGCTCACCAGAGTAGCCGCAATTATGGAAACATGCTTCATGATAGGTCCTTAGCAAATAACATGCAACTGCATCCTCACAACAACCCTGTATGGCTCCATCAACCCACTTTGCAGATGGGAAGAATGAGACTCAGCACTGTACCCAAATTCACACACCTCCTAGCTGCCTGGCCCAGGTTCCACGCAGGTCTGCTTCACCCATTCTAATGCCTCCTTCTTTCTGCCAAACATTTGCTACTTTTTAAATTTTTATTTTATTTTTATGCCAGGTATTGGCGATGAGCTCTTAATATCTAGCACTACAGCTGAGTCTACAGGTAACTATCAAGTGGCTTGGGTGTTGGGACAGAGGAATGCTGAGGGCCAGGGACCCAGATAAACCACAGGGCCAGGAACCAAGCTTTATGCTTCTCTGTTCTTCTTGCTGGATGCACAAGGCCCAGCAAGATTCCAAGCACATGGCATGTCCTTCACAAGTACTCACTGTACAAATCTAGACAGTTAACTGAATCAGAGGAAGCCCCGGTGACGTGGCTGCAGGTGAGCAGGAATGGGTCAAAACAGATCCGTCTGCCTTCTCCAAGAACGGCCACTTAGGGAATCCTGACTCGTAGGTGACTAATGACCACCAGGAAGGACTTAGGCTCAGCAGGCATCACCTCAGGGTGGTCCCCACACACCCTATAGGACACAGAGTGTCATGACATGCCCATCACACAGCTTGCAGAGAGACTGGGCTTTAACCCACCCCAGGTTCACATTGCTGTGGCTAGATCCTGCCTTCACAAGTTCGTTCTATTCATCTGATGTCATTTCTGTCAAGTGCATTTAATTGTGTTCAGCCACACAAGTTTACACAGCATTGTTTTTTTTTTTTTAATAACATAGCAACCCCGCTTAATTTTTCTTTAATCCATGTGCGGCTGCATGTCATGTGCAGAAAGACTGCTTCAGGCAATAGTTGCTTTTATTGTCAGACACTTAGAGTAAAATGCAATAACGTGTCATGGGATTCCCCTCAATTCAATTTTATAACAAGGTCAGTTCTGATTTTCTTTCTGGTATAAATCTGGTCCCTATATTACATGAAAAAAAATATGTCCCCAGGTTAAGGGTTTCCAAATGACATCACAGATGAAGGACTCTCTCTTTGTGTCTCTCTGTCTCATTCCCCTCATGTCTGGACTCTGTTTTCTCCCTATTGTATACCTGGACCAAATCTGCTTCATCATCCTGGACCTCTAATCCTCATTTAATCCTTGGCCCACCTCTCGCCCTACACAAAACCGAGGTTTTGCCTTCCAGGGAACTATCTCCAGTGATGTGGCTCCACTAAGAGCTGCTCTGTCCACTATGGCAGACAAGAGCTCTATGCAGCCATCTACATTACATTTAAATAAAATTACCTAAAATGAAAAACTCCATTGCTTGGGGAAGCTGACTGGCTCAAGGTGGTTAAGCGTCTGACTCTTGATTTCAGCTCATGCCATGATCTCACCGTTGTTAAGATCAAGTCCTGCATTGGGCTCCTCACTGACTATGGAGCCTGCTTAAGATTCTCTCTCTCTCTCTCTCTCTCTTCCCCTCTGCCCCTCCCCTGCTCTCTCTCTCTCTCATCTCTCTCCCTCCCCCAAAAAACCCCAAACAAACAAACACAACTCAGTTACTCAGTCCCACCAGCTGCATTTCAAATGCTCAATAGCCCCATGTGGCTAGTGGCTACTGCAGTGGACAGTGATGATCAAAGAACATTTCCATCATTGCATTAAGTTCAACTGGACAGCACTTACCTGGAGACACTTCCTTCCTCCTCACTAAGCCACTGATCAAGAGTGAGTCAGAGGAAACTAAGGCGTATACCCAGTAGATGTGGGTGTTGAATGCCTTTTCAACACCCATTCTTCTGATAATTTCCTTCTCTCCAGTGCCTCATAATTCATATGGTTTGAGTGAGGTTAACATCTCTTTTCCTCCTTCTTAGATCAAGGGATAAGCCCATTTATCAGGCTTGACCAATTTGTGAATTCCATCTTGAATTTTACCAGGCACCATCAGGCATGGGCATATGACCCAATCCCTGGGCCTCTACTAAAATGTGGGGAAGAAAACTCTTTCTACTGAGATTACTGACAGGTAGGGAAGAAGGCTATGCTGCCAGCAGCCATCAAGCCTCTGGGCAGGAAGAGCTCACCTTAATCAAGGTAAGAGCCAACAAGGAAAGAGCCCATAATAGAAGAGGTAAGATAGAATCATGTAGTTTGAGTTCCTAGAACCAGGTATGCTAGCTTTTTCAGATAACTGAGCCAATAAATTTGGTCCTTTGCCTGACCAGACCTAGCTGGATTGGGGCCTCTTAATTGAAAGGAAAGGACCTTAATAACGAAAGGACTTCAATGACCACAACCATCACAATGACTCTGGGTGGAACAATGCCTCCAAAGCCCTGCCCTTGGATTACAAGGATCCCCTTCATTTCCTCCATCCCCAGCCCCCCCTTTTCAATGAGTGGCATTATATTGCATGATGTACCAATGTCCATCGAGTGCTCCTGCCAGAGAGAGTAAGGCACTGCACAGCACACTCCTGGTACACATGGACTTACCGGCCACTGTCTGCACTACTCACAAACTGGAGGAATTTGCTAAGGAGGAATCCTAACCACGCGCACTCCAAGGGTGGTGTCTGGAAGGGAAGGAAGTGGCCTGGCCGACTGTTCTGCAGCCTTCTCATCAATACAGATTTTCTCTTCTCTATTCTCAGCACTTGTTGCTCTAAGATTCAAAATGTGTCATGTTTAATGCAAGCACATCATAATCATTGTATATAAGCAATTGGTATATAGACCCCATGGACTCTGGAAAAAAAAAAAAACAACAACTACAATTCAGGAGACTGCGTCAAAGTTCTGGTTGTTCTATTTACCAGCTATGAGGCCCTGAGGTCTCAGCTTTGCTCCCTGTGAAATGGGGACAAGAGAGCTGCTGCACGGTGGGTGGAAGAGTGAGCTCGCATCGGTGCCTCTGAGCGGCAGGCAGAAGCCGGGTGGCCTTAATTCCAAGTCCCACACTGCCACTCACCCTCCCTGAACACCTCAGGAAGGCATTGCCTTCAGCTTCTTATTTTTTTTTTTAATGTTTATTTATTTTTGAGAGAGAGGGAGAGTGTGAGTGGGGGAGGGACGGGGTAGGGGGGACGGTACAGAGGCTCTGAAGCATTCTCTATGTGGACAGCAGAGAAACCAATGCAGGGCTCAAACTGATGAACCATAAGATCATGACCTGAGCCAGAGTCAGATGTTCAACCCACTGAGCCACCCAGGTGCCACCTTCAGCTCACTCTTCACGCAAGGGGTATTGGACTGACTTCTCACTGATATTATAGGAAAGAAGTAATGAAAGAACAGTGATGACAGAAAAATGTGAAACTATCTTAATTTCACATTCACTAAAATAAATATTTGAAAAAAAAAATCCTACAGAGCTTTAAACTCCAAACACCTTCGATGCCAACTTCCTGGTTTGCAGCGCTGCCATCTAACAGGCCGTGGAAAATGACCTCTTTTGCCCCGTGAAGGGCAGGTTTGATTACATGGAGAAAGACATGCGGTTGATTTCACCAACACCGAGACCCAAGCACCTTCCAGAACCAGCTACAAAGAACAGAAAGTTCAAGAGTGCCCGAGCCAGGAAGACACGCCACAACTGCGTGCCAGAAGGTGGACAGTTTTCGTTATTTTTCTAAATTAAAATAAACAATGTATTGGAAATGGTGACGGTTCCACTTTATTATTAAACTTCAGTAAAGGAGGAGGAGGGTGGCTCTTTATCTTTGCTTCCCGCACTCAGGCAGCATATGCTGCTGCTGCCCAGGAAAAGGCCTTGCTTCCAAAGCAATTAGCACAGCTTTATGCCTGGGGTGATAACCGGGGTGTGCCGCAGCCTCAGAGCCCAAGTGCCAGCAGGCCCAGCATGGCTGCCTATCTCCGCAAAACAGTCACAACATCCAGGCCAGCGGAGGGTCCCGGAGAAACAGCCCTCTCCCTCCACCAGCATTTGATTGAGTTGAATCAATGCTTATAGTGCTCTCCGTGATAATAGCAATCATGTTTTCCCTGTCTACATAATTATAATGAATGCTTGGGTCCTCCCAATTAAAATCAGGGGGCTAATATGACAAATGGACATGAGGAGACAAAGCCATGCCCCATTCACAGAGCTGGGGGTCCAGGCTAGGGGGACTTACAGGGAAGGCTAACCACCACCAATCCACAATGCCTATCAAAGCCCCTGGCGTTCAGCAGACCTGAATTTTACACCTGCCAGCTGTGGAGGAGGTCACTGCATCACCCCAGCCATGGCTTTGACATTGCCTCAGCCAATTCCTCCAATGGCAGCCAACACAGGCCCAATGACAACTGTATGCTGGGCACCATGTGTTTTTTGTGCATTATTTCGCCTGATCCTCCTAATACCCCTAAAAGGTACTATCAGTTTCCTGTTGTACCTATCAGCAAATGGAGTCCCTGAAAAGTGACATATTTGCCCAAGACGGCACAGCAAGCAGGAGGAAAGGGAGCCTCAGAATGTGGAGCCCCATATCTGAAACCCTGAGCAACACAGCCCCTCCCTACGCTGAGAGGTCATCCTGAGAGGATGTAGGGATGGTCCCTACATCCCTGACCAAGTACAGTCCTCAGAGGTGGACAGAGTCTGTAGGGTCATGTGCAAAGCCACGATCCCATTCAGAGCTGGCTCCATGGGCATGTGACGTAGGCAGCCACCTCAGGGTCCCGTGCCTGGTTTAATGCTTTGCCATTACTGTCTTGAAATTCTTAATGATTTTCCTTTTGAATTTGTGACTTGTGAATGAAATCCCAGGGACTACGATCATGTGTGTGAGCAGAGCAGGTATGGGAAGCATGTGCATGCCCAATGCCCTTTGCTGCCCGTTCACACCTAGCATCCACGATGGCCAGGAGCCCAGAATCCTGGGAGACAGCTACAGTGCAGGTCTTTATCAAACGTGCTTGACTTTATTAGGTTACTTAGCACAGTGCTGTCAGGTGGCTTAAGGTGCTTGTTTACTGACAAACTAAATTAAGAAGCTAAAAGTGAGGGTACCCTGTACAGGCTCTCCCACTGTCAGCTCTAGCAGTAATAGACAGGGTGCCCCTTTGCCCTCTAAAATAGGGACATGGTTCTCATCAGTTACATCAGCCTGAACAGGTAAGCAAAGACTGTCACATTCTGATGTCAGACTCCTCATTGACATCTCTGTGGTCCTTGCCACTGAGCTCCAAACACAAACCACAGAGGCCTGTTGGTCAGAGACCCAGAAGGCATCCACACCTGACTTGTGACCTGACTAGGATACTAGACAAGAGGATTTAGCACAGATATGGACTCTTCATCCTAATTCCCTTTGACAACACCCTTTGCACTCCATCCCTGAGATGATCTTCCTAGGCTCCAGCTCAGTCTGAGAAATTCCGTGGATGCATCAATACTGCATCTTTTGGGCACCCCCACGTCAGGGACCAAGAACAGTGTCCACTCAAGACAGTTCACAGGAAAGGCAAACATCTCGTGGCCTTGCTACCTCAAAGCCCGGGCTCCAGTGAATCAAACTGCCATTTGATTCCAGCAGGGAAAGTAGACAGTGACATGGTGTTTCTCAAACATGAAAACAGAACGGCCCAAGAGGCTCGTGGTATTGAAGAGCAGGCCCAGCTGTTTGCAATTTGGGGGAGAAAGTGCAGATACTGAGAGAACCTTGTCTGAGCCAGTCCCGGTTTCTCCTTAATGTTGTCTATAACAAATTGAAGTGTCTGCAGATAGCAGCTGTTTAATGCTGATGCCAAATTGGAGACAAGATAGATCTCCTGGACGTGAACAATGGACACTATTTCATACCAGGCAGTCACACGGGCAACAACATCATTTTGAGGGCAAGAGCGGTATGTGTGCCAGGTGAGATGGTGGTGACGAGCCCAGAACTGGCGATTCTCTACAATCAGAAAGCAGCTGAGGTGGAACAGGGGCCTGGAGCAAAAACCGTCTGGGGCAAGGCTGTGTCCAGGATGACTCACTGCTGTATCGTGTTAGTTCACCATCCTCTTGTTAGCATTTGAGGGAACCTGCTCAGGGCACCCCTGAGAGACTGAGGAAAGCCACAGCCCAAATGCTACTTGGACAGAAACGCCTGCTTTGTGTCTCCATGTGGTGCAATGGTGTGTGTATAAACAGTAGGCCTCACCCTCACATCTTTCTGACATTTCTGAAGGTCCAAGTTCATCCTCTATAAACTTTATGAAAACCTTGATTTGACTCAGCTTTGCTTCTTGGGGGAAGAATGCTTGCAGCAGTTTCAGTGTGTGAGAGCAGACAGAAGTCATAGTTCCAGTTCATTCCAAACACAGTGCCAAGCTCCATGGAAGCTTTGACTCTGAAGAGATGTGTATTTATAGGCAGCATCTAGGGAGAATGGAATGCAGATGTGGCCCTGGGGATGCTGAGGGCTCATCTTCACCAAACCGTCCCCTCCTGGTCAGGCTGACAGTCCTGTGCACACAGATGCAAAGCCACAGCCCAGAGTGGAAGGTGACAGATGCCGAGAACACACATCTGGAATCACAGCCCAGGGGACAGTGACGGATGTGCCCTGACCCACCCCAAGCTCGCCCATTCAGTGACCGCAACTAATCATTTCTGGGACAGCCTGGCAATGACATGTGACCCCATGAGACAACTACAGGAAACTTTTTTCTATAGAATCACTTGGAAGATTTCCATAGCTTTGAAAAACTTGTACTCAATTAAAATGTATTTGTTTCAATGATCTCTTTAATTTGCCAAATTAATTGCATATGGATATCAAACTTGTCTGAATGGAAATCTGTGAATCAACAAATACTCTGTATGACATTGTGACCTTTTTTACTTTTCAGGGATGTATTGACATTTGACCAGTCCCCTACTGATGAAAATTTAGTTTTTCAGGGCCTTATTATTTCCAACACAACTACACATACCACAGTGTACACAATGCATATGTGTATAGTAATACCAGTATAACAACTCACAGGAAGGAAGTCATTAGGTCACTAATTCCTTCATTTATACCATGCAGGGCTACAATGAAAATTTAATGAGATAATCAGACAAAGTGCTTAATACTTGCATACTAAGCAGTCAATAAAGGTTAGGTCATATGAGTAGGGCACCAATGGCCACTGTATTCTGAGACTATGAAAGTATCCAAATCAACATTCTAAAAGCAAAAACAAAAACTCCCTACAAGTGTACCTATAGCAAAAGGAAAGTCATTGACTCCTATCAGGGGAAGACCAGGCACAAGGACTCAACGATGCACTGCAGGCTGGGCCTCTCTGTGTCTATCTCCAGAAACCACCTGACTTCATTCTACAACCTGACTCTTGACCACACAGCTGCCTATGTCACTGGTGTCACATTCTCCTGGCTCAGTCTGCCCAGTGGCCAGAGCTAAGGTTGCCAGATAAAAACAAAATGCTCAATCAACTTGGAATTTCAGATAAGCAACAAATAATATGCTAGAAATGTATCCAATGTTTATCTGAATCTCAAAGTTAAGTGGATGCTTTGTTTATTTGCTTTGCTAAATCTGGCACCATGACAACAGACCGATTTCCACAATATTTTTTATCAGAAAAGTCCCCAGAAACACACTGGTTAGGTTATGTGTCTGGGGCTGAGCCAATGAGGTGGCCAGAGAATGGGACCATTGACTTACCCAGGTCTGGATCATATTCCCATTTCTGAACTTGGGGTTGTGGAAGCAAGAGCTGGGGAAAGTCCTACCTAAATTTCACCAAACGGGTTTGGTAAAGACAGAGGGATTTCACTGAGAGGAGGGAGGAGGGGTTTTGGGCAGATAAGAACTGCAGCACAGGGAATGGATAAGCAGCTTGTGGGAGAGGTGTGGCCCTTCACTGGCTTAGTCCACATTCTCAATGTACTGATAGGGCCAGGGAAGCAAAGATGTGCATAACGTGTGTGTGTGCACATGTGCACAAGCACATGCGTGCATGCACACACACACACACACAGTTTCCACAGTGAGCAAGATCTTTATTTTGCAGCATATTAACAAAAAACACATGTAGAGAGGAGATAAGAAACAAATGGTAGCTTTTCCAGAGAAAATCACAAAATGCCTCTAAAAAGTTAAAGGATTTCTAGAAAATAGGTGGTCCTGTAAATGGTTTGAGGTCTAGCAGAAAGAATGCCTGAGATAGAAGAAAAGATATTATTGCTGATAACTAGTATTTATTGGGTGCTTTCTACACACCAGCCTTTGCTTGAGCACTCATGAGTAGTGTGTCCTTCAAGCCTCACGACAACCCCCAAGAGACACTGGATTCTCATTGCCCTCATTTTATAAATGGAGAAACAGATTCAGATGGTTCACATCATTTGACAAGATCTCACAGCTAATAAATGTCAGGGCTGACATTTAAATCTAAGCATTCTAACTTTAAAATATATACTTACCCCCAACCCCCAAAAAACTTTTTATTATAAAATTTTCAATTGTGAACTCATGATGAATCCTATTTTATCAATATCCCACCACCACTTTCCTCTATCTTCTTTATGGGAGCCATCTCCAAGATGGCCTCCAATGACCCTCCACCCCTCCTGATAGTCACAGTCCTGCATGGGGTCCTACAGGGTTGCTGCACTGTGACTCAGAGTTGGGCTCTGTGACCAAGAGAATACAGTAGTGATGATATGCCACCTGCAGGGTTAGGGTGTAAATGACACTATGGCTTCCGTCACAGTTGCTTTCCCAATCTCTGTTGGATAATTCACTCTAGAGAGGCAAACTGCTTTGATAGAAACAGCCCTATGGATTGCCCACTGAAACAAGCTTCCAACCAACAGCTATAAAAGAACTGAGATCTCTTCCCAACAACCACATAAATGAGTTTAGAAGTAGATCTTCCATCCTAGTCAAGCCTCAGATGATCACAGCCCTCAGTCAACATCCTGCATGCAATCTTGTGAGAGACCCTGAGCCAGAACCATCCATCTTCCTGCATCCTCGACCCTCAGAAACTGAGTGAGATTAAATAAATGCTTCTTGTTTTAAGTTGTTAAATTTTGGGGTGATTTGTTCTACAACAACAGATAACTAATACACTATCATCCAGATTATTGTGAAGCACATCTCAGGCATCATATTATCTCATCTGTGAACATGTCAATATACGTCTCTGAAGGAAAAGGACTTTTAAAACAAAAGCCTAATAGTCGTTCCACATTGTGCCAATCAGACCCACAGTTTGAATTAGGATCCAAATAAAGTCCCCATATTGTGCTTTGTTGAGGGGGGTCTCTTAAGTCTCTCATGCTAGAGTTCTCCCTTCATTATTTCTCTCACAGTTTTTCATTAAGGAAACTAAGTTGTTTGTCATGAAGAGTGTCTCAGAATCCACATTTCACTGACTGCCATTCTGAGGTGCCATTTAACATGTTCCTCCGTCCCCTATATTTTAGTGAAATGAAGTTTAGATTTAGAGGCTTGATCAGATTCAGGGCTGACTACTTATGGATGGATGGATATATTTACTTCATTTATGCTATTGTTACTTCGCTCAGACAAATGTCTGGTAGTCTTCTGATGTTGACAACCAGTGACGCTCAATGCCTAGATTAATTCACTAGGGGTCACATTTCAGTTCTATCAACTCTTATTATTTATTAAAATTTTCTAGAAATTTCTAGAAAGAAAAGTTTTCCTTCCTGCACTTTATTTTTAGTGTGTGTGTGTGTGTGTGTGTGTGTGTGAGAGAGAGAGAGAGAAAGTGAGAGCGAGCAAGCGAGCAAGGGAGAGGTGCAGAGGGACAGAGAGAGAATCTCAAACAGGCTCCATGCTCAGGGCATAGTCTGAGGTGGAGCCCGATCCCATGACCCTGAGATCATGACCTGAGCCCAAATCAAGAGTTGGACACTCAATGGACTAAGCCACCCAGGCGTCCTGCTTCTTGCACCATTTAGCCAACTGAGGAACTGTTTATAGCGGAGTTGGATAAAGGCTTGCTGCTCTTCATTTGTTTATCACTTTTCAAAATAAAGATTGTACCAAAGGTGACCCTCTTTTTTTTTTTTTTGAGTATCATTTTGAACTTGTGGTTTTGCTGCCTCATATTTTTTATTACCAGCATGAATTGTAACATACATCATGTGTTTCAATCTGTTAATTTTTCAGGGAGAGATGTTCAATGCACCCCATCTCTGGTCAGTGGAAGCCTCTTCCCTTTAGGGTTGCAACCAAGTCCTTTCACAAGAATTGACAGTTTCCTGCTCTCACAATGGGAAACATATGCCAGGCTCATCTTGTTTATTCTCTGCATCAACCTAGAATCAGTCATTTCTTCAAGGAGGTCAATAAAACCCCCTTTCTTAACCACTCATACTCCACAGCATCTGTCTTTTCCTTAGGTAACACCTGGGTAGTGAGAGGGAAGGAAGAACAGAAGAAAAAGCAAAAATGGGCTGACTGAAGAGTCAGAGAAGGGACAGTCACATGAGAAGCTCATGGAGGGCATAAAATCTCACTCCAGTAACATGGGCAGCCCATGATTGAGACTCTTTGAAATGTCACATACTATACCCGATCAATTAAGCAAGAGCAGATCTGGTGTACAAACAGCAATCAGTAAGTAACACCAATGTATGCATGAGTAACAAGAGCCATCAAGGAAAGGCTTACGGTAGTTTGATGGTACACAACAGAAGCACTGATGAGGGCCCAGAGATTAAGCAGGCAAAGATAAATAGACTAGGACATGGGAATTGTAGGTAGAGAAACCACATATGCCAAGATCCTGTGGCAGGAAGAAACAGAGCACACTTCAATGACTGCAATAAAGTCACTGAGCACAGAGAGGGAAAAGAAACTTGGGTCTGGAGAGCCAGGAAGGGGCCAGACGTGGTAGGAACTTGTAGGCAACATCCGGGACTGTTTTTAATAAATTATTACTTACAGCTTGTTAAGGATCAGGACTCGAAATTAAGATAGAATGACATAATATGGAACAAGAAGTCTTTTCCAAGGACTCCCAGATCAGCAGCAGGGGGGCCATGAGAGCAAACCAAAGCACAGACCTCACAGAAGACATGACAGAGCCCCAGGGTTATTCACATACTGAAAAACAAACCGCAGTAATCCACCGGAAATGGACACATGGGTCCTCATCACAGGACATGAGGTCAGCACAGAGCTTTACAGATAACACACATGCTCTCATACCGCATGAAATTTAAGATTCAGTCACCGGGAAGGTGAACAAAATAGCAGAAGAAATCTCTCCAGCAAAGAATTTTAAGACATGTGAATAAAGGAACCTTTTTTTTTTTTAGATTCACTGTCATTTTAAGATTAAAGATAGACCTCTTTTAAATATCCAAGTTGTTTTTCCCAAGGAAAATGCCTCTTTTACAAAAGTGCAGTCTACCTGACAGGTAAAAATGCAAATTAATAAACATATATATTATAAGAAACCTTGTGGCTAGAAGTCACAAATCAACAGAATTATCAACTGTGCTAAATTCTACTACTTTGGTCTCTTTACTGGGTACAGACTCAAAATGTTCCTTATTTGTATCCATCTGTGCAGGTCACCCATGCTGCTTGTCTTCATGTCCAGCCACGGAGAAACTGAGGCCACTCCCCGTGTCTGCCAGCCCCAGGGGATGTGGGGGCCCGGCCTCTGCACACAGGTGTCTGAAGAAGGCAGGGCTGCACCATGTCCTATCTGCTGCTGGCATGCCAGTCATCTCAGCTGCTCAAAAACCAGGTTCTCCAGGGACATTTGGGTGGCTCAGTCGGTTGGGCATCCGATTTCAGCTCAAGTGTCCAACCTCAGCTCAGGTCATGATCTCACAGTTCGTGCGTTCAAGCCCTGCATCGGGCTCTGTGCTAACAGCTCAGAGCCTGGTGTCTGTTTCTGATTATGTGTCTCTCTCTCTTTCTCTCACTCTGCCCCTCCCTTGCTTGTGCTCTGTCTCTCCCTGTCTCTCAAAAATAAACATTAAAAAAAATTTTAATAATCAATCAATCAATCAATCAAAACAGGTTCTCCAAACTGAGGTTTGCTGGAGGGGATACTGGGTGGGGGGGTATGGGTAAAATGGGTAATCGGTACTAAGGAGAGCACTTATTGGGATGAGCACTGGGTGTTCTACATTAGTCATGAATCACTAAATTCCATCCCTGAAATCATGATATCACGATATGTTAACTAACTTGGACTTAAGTTTTTTTAAAATAAATTAATTAAAAATTAAGGGAAGAAAAAAGGTTCTCTCATGGCAATCAGCCACTGGGCATCCTCACACTAATTAGCTGGCCTCATCCCTTTCCGCAGCTGGTCCTCCTCTCTGGCTGTCAGGGTATTTTCTCGGTGACCTGGAGGTTATCTGCTTCTCCTGGTAGGCAGTAGGTTTGATGAGTTTAATTTAATCTCTAGTCACCTCTAACTGAAATTAAAGGGACTCTGGGAAGAAAATTATTATTCCCATCAGGTAGAGAAAAATAGCAAAATATGCTAATCACCTGACATTTGGATACTGTGCTTCACAAATCTAATCAAGCAGGAGCAGAAGTAGGTCTATTATTTGGGGTTCAGGCCTTCTCTGGGCCACCCCGACTTCACCTGCACAAAGTCTATTTGTCCTTTTCCTCTGTTGCGTCAGGTCTTTCGGCTGCTTCTGATTCCAGGAGAGCTATAATTACAAGTCCACAGCACAGTGATTAATGTGATGGCGATATAGAAGAGCATCTCCTGGAGAAATCTGGAGAGGGGCCCTGCTGTCCGCTTAGGTCAAGGGTCCTGGCCAGGAAAGATATGGCCATTAATGAAAAGAAGAGATTCTCTTCCAACAGGCAGCTCTTTATGGAAGCCACCTTATCAGCTCTGCAGGTTCTCAGGGTGTGCCCTGCTTCACTCCCCGAGAAGAGCAGAGGAAGGGGAAGGAGGGCAGCTGGGAGAGGGGGCAGGCTGGCATGACCTCAACAAATGGCCAAAACGGTGAGGATGCCAGCATGCTTTCTTTAAACCAGCCCCTTTAATGTGGGTCTTCAGAGACTATGCTACACACTAAGAGGGAGTTAATACAACACCTAATCTTTTAAAAAAGATAAAAGACAAACACCCCTCTAACATTATGTGTGATGAATTCATTTATTTAAAAAAAAAAATGCCGCATGACTCAAAGAAGGAATTCTGCACTAGGCACTGATTTATTTTATTTTATTTTATCTTATTTTTGACTCTTCTCCCTTTGTACCCTGCCAAAACCTGCATGTCATTTTCAGGGTAGCACCATTTCTTACACAAAACCTTCCCCAAGATGGTAATTCTGGCCCAAGTCTACAAAAATTCTTCTAAGTATTCCATCCCTTTTAGAGAAAAGAATAGATGGCCACATGCCTCAGGCCTCATCCTTCCATGTTTCCAGTGTTATGGAAACTTCTTTAAGCACAAGAACAGGCATACTAAATTAACAAGCTGGCCTCTCTGGTCAGCACAATAGATGAAATGTGACTTCATTGCTGAATGATTCAAGTCAAAGTGGCATCCTGAGGATCTGAGGATAGAGACAAAAAGACCACCTAGCTAAGGTAGTGCCAAGAAGTTAGAGAGAGTCATTTAAGAACTACTTACTAATGATCTTTCAAATAACTTCCTGAAACAGAAATACAGTCTGAGAAGTGGTCAACAATTAATCTTTACAGACAACATGATACTCTAAGTGGAAAATCCAAAAGACTTAAAAAATAAATGTTAGAACTGATACATGAATTCAGCAAGAGTGCAGGATATAAAATCAATATACAGAAATCGGTTGCATTTCTACCAATAATGAAGCAGCAGAAAGAGAAATCAAGGAATCAATTCTATTTACAATTGCATTAAAACCCATAAAATACCTAGGAAAAAACTTAACCAGGGAGGTGAAAAATCTATACACTGAAAACGATAGAAAGCTTATGAAAGAAATTATAGAAGACACACACACACAAATGGAAACACATTCCATGCCCACAGATTGGGAAAAAAAAATATTGTTAAGATGTTGATACTACTCAAAGCAATCTACGTATTCAATGCAATCCCTATCAAAATAACACCAGTATTCNAAAATGGAAACACATTCCATGCCCACAGATTGGGAAAAAAAATATTGTTAAGATGTTGATACTACTCAAAGCAATCTACATATTCAATGCAATCCCTATCAAAATAACACCAGTATTCTTCACAGAGCTAGAACAAACAATCCTAAAATTTGTATGGAACCAGAAAAGACCCCAAATAGCCAAAGCAATCCTAAAAAAGAAAACCAAAGCTAGAAGCATCACAATTTCAGACATCAAGCTGTATTACAAAGCTGTAATCATCAAGACAGTATGGTACTAGCAAAAAAAAAGATCAATGGAACAGAACAGAGAACCCAGAAATGGACCCACAAACATATGGCCAACTAATCTTTGACAAAGCAGGAAAGAATATTGAATGGAAAAAAAGAAAGTCCCTTTAGCAAACAGTCTTGGGAAAATTGGACAGCAACAAGTAGAAAAATGAACCTGGACCACTTCCTTATACCATAGACAAAAATAAACTCATAATGGGTGAAAGACCTAAACATAACAACAAGTCATCAAAATCCTAGAGGAGAAAACAGGCAACAACCCCTTTCACCTTGGCTGTAGCAACTTCTTACCTGACATATTTCTGGAGGTGAGGGAAACAAAAGCAAAAATGAACTACTGGGACCTCCTCAAGATAAAAAGCTTCTACACAGCAAAGGAAACAATCAGCAAAACTAAAAGGCAACTGACAGAATGGGAGAAGATATTTGCAAATAACATACCACATAAAGAGTTAGTATCCAAAATCTGTAAAGAACTTAATCAAACTCAACACCCAAAAAACAAATAATCAAATGAAGAAATGGGCAAAAGACATGAATAGACATTTTTCCAAAGAAGACATACAGATGGCTAACAGACACATGAAAAACTGCTCAACAGCACTCATCATCAGAGAAATACAAATCAAAACCACAGTGAGAGACCACCTCACACCTGTCAGAATGGCTAAAATCAACAACTCAGGCCAACAACTGATGTTGGCAAGGAAGCAGAGAAAGAGGAACCTTTTTATACTGCCGGTGGGAATGCAAACTAGTTCAGCCACTCTGGAAGACAGTATGGAGGTTCCTCAAAAAAATTAAAAACAGAACAACCCTATGACCCAACAATTGCACTACTAAGTATTTATCCAAAGGATATAGGAGTGCTGTTTCAAAGGGCACATGTACCCCAATGTTTATAGCAGCACTAATCAATAATAACCAAAGTATGGAAAGGGCCCAAATGTTCATCGACTAGTGAAAGGATAAAAAAGACGAGGTACACACACACACACACACACAATGGAGTATAACTTGCAATCAAAAAGAATGAAATCTTGCATTTTGTAACAATGTGGATGGAACTAGAATGTATTATGCTAAGCAAAGTGAGTCAGTCAGAGAAAGACAAATACCATACAATTTCCCTCATGCAGAATTTAAGATAAAAACCAGACGATCATAAGGGAAGGGAAGCAAAAATAATATAAAAACAGAGAGGAAGACAAAGCATAAGAGACTCTTAAATACAGGGAACAAATGGACGGTTGCTGGAGGGGTGATGGGTAAGGGAAAAGGCTAAATGGGTGAAGGACTTTAAGGAGGACACTTGTTGGATGGATACTGGGTGTTATATGTAAGTGATGAATCACTAAACTCTATTCCTGAAATTCATTATTACACTATATGTTTACTAACCTGGATTTAATTTTTTTTTTAATGTCATGTGACTCTGGGGTGCCTGGGTGGCTCAGTGGGCTAAGCGGCTGACTCTTGGTTATGATTCAGGTCATGATTTCATGGGTTCATGAAATCAAGTCCCGAGTTGGGGACCTGCGATGACAACACAGAGCCTGCTTGGGATTCTCTCTCATCCTCTCTCTCTGCTCCTCCCCTGCTCGTGTTCTCTCTCCCTCTCTCTCTCAAAATAAATAAATAAATAAACTTAAAAAAAAGTCATGTGACTCAAAATCCCAGCTCAGTTCCATGTAGCTCCCACACATGATATGCCACATACACAGCACAATTTTAATGTACTTAATCCAGTCTGGCTGTGCCCATGCTTTGTCCTGGCCCATAGTGGCTTGGAGGGAAATCTCTCAAAGGTTATTGGTGCAGGAGGCTCATCTGGGTCATGTGATCAGGCACCCAGATGCATCCCTCACCTACACATTCTTCCCTGTGCTCCACGATGAGACTGGGTCATCCCATGCATCATGGAAAGTACATGCTTGGAAAGTACGGCAACGCCACTTTTTGGTGAAGGAGAAACCATGAAAGGTAGTATTACAGGTGTTTGAAAAGAAGATCCACATGTAGGCCCTGAAAACCTTTGGAACACAGAAGCCAGACAGTCGTATCTAGCCCCTCAAATGCAGCAGTTTTCAAACAAGCCTGGATCAGTATCTTGAGTGGGGCAGAGGATAGAAACAGACTTTTTAAAAAGTACTACATGTAGTTATTCTAGCACTTTTGATTAAAATCTGTTGTTTTACAAGAACATAAAATTTAAATGAGCAGCTTATACTGAAAACCAGACAGACAAAAACAAAAAGGTAAAATTTAGGGTGTTTATTACAATTGTTGTAAAATACTTCCAACAGCTATCAGAGGTTAAAGTGTGTTCCCAAAAAGGTACATTTAAGTCCTAACCTCTAGCTCCTTAGAATGTGACCTTATTTGGAAACAGACCTATTTATTGCAAATGTAATTGGTTAAAATCAAGTCATTAGGATGGGCCCCTAATACAGCCTGACTAGTGGCCTTATAAGAGACACAGACACACACTTGGAAGGGAAAAGACAGCCTTGTGAAGATGGGGGCAGGGATTGGAGTGACTCATGCAGCTACAAGCTGGCCACCATCACAAGCCAGAAAAGGCAAGGAAGGAGTCTCTCCTTCTGGCTTTAAAAGATGCCTGGCCCTGCTGACACCCTGATTTTGGACTTCAGCCTCCAGAGTGTGAGACAATAAAGTTCTGTGTGTCAAAGCACCCTGTCTGTGATACTGTGTTACGGCAGCCCTCACAAAGGAACACAGCACCATTTCCCAAGCTGTCACCTACAAATCTTATCTGATTAAATGGTGTTCCTAGAAAAAGTTTGAAAATACTATAAAATGAATTATCTATTGTTTCTGTAGAGTCAAAACCTGTGTATTTTAAAAGGCTCTAGACAGTCTTGCAGCAAAGAAGTTTGTTTAAATTTGTTTAATCTGTCATCTCTAAGTTTTATTTGATCACAAAACCTCCACCTCCCTGTTCCCCATTAGCACATCTATTCACATCTTGTTATGGAAGTACATGTCCTCAAATACACTTTTAAGGTACACTGGCTTGGACAATTAAAAACAAGGGAAGTATGGTGCAGACTTGCTACAAACATGATTGGGTATAGATTTCCATGCCAAACTCCTCACCTGATATGCAATAAGTGCTGAAGACTTTTCTAACACTTTTGGACCCTATAGGCATTATCCTCTGGATTTGTGTGCTAGGGCTTGCTGATATTGTCGCTTCTAGTAAGAGATAGATACTTGGCCTTCATTCATCACCATTTTTTGGCATAGATCTCCTAAAGCCCTTGGCATTTCCTGTGGGATAAGAGCTAAAAGGTAAAAAGAGTTTCTTTTGTTATTCATTACAAGCCCCTTTCAACCACATCCAAGTTTATGTTAATGAGGTGACTTTTAGAAAGCCCCAAAAGATGGAGGCTGGTTGTCAGGGAAACCGACCAAGATTACAGGGTTGGAACTTGAGCCCTCCCACACCCAAGACCTTCAGTTCAATCACCAAGGGCCAATGATGTAATCAGTAATGCCCATAGAATGAATCCTCCATAAAAGCACAGAAGGACAAAATTTGTAATTTGGGGGAGCTTCTGAGCTGGTGAACATGTGGAGATGTGGGGAAAGTAGTGTTCCCAGAGAGGGAGGGAGGGAGAGAGAGAGAGATAGAGAGAGGTTCTGAGAAAGGGGGCATGGGGGAGAGCATGGTCCCTTCCCACATACCTTGCCCTATGCATCTCTTCTACCTAGCTGTTCCTGAGTTGTGTCCTGCATATTAACCAGTAATCTAGTAAGTAACTTGTTTCTCTGAGTTCTGTGACTTGCTCTAGCAAATTAATAGAACCCAAGGAGGGTGTCATGGGAACCCCTGATTTATAGCCATTTGGTCAGAAGTGCAGGTATGACAACCTGAACTTGCAAACTGGTGTCTGAACAGGGCTGGGTGGGGACAGTCTCACGGGACTGAGCCTCAAATGATGGGTTCTGATGCTATCTCTGAGTGGACAGTACAAGAATGGAGCTACATCTGTGGGGCCCGTCAGTGTCCAAAACTGCTTGGTGGTGGAGGGAAAACGCAGGCCAGGGGCCGCTGGGACAAAGCACCATGGACTAGGCAGCTGCAGTAACAAAACCGTATTTTGGCATAGTTGTGGAGGTGGCAAGTCGTAGACTGAGGTGTGAGCAGGGCTGGTCTGTTCTGGGGTCACTCTCCTTGGCTTGCTGCTGACAGATTCTTGCTGTGTCCCCCCACAGCCCTTTCTCTGTGCGCGCATCCCTCGTGTCCCTACTCTTCTTATGAGAGCTCTAATGTCAGATTATGGCCCCACTCACATGACTTCATTTAATTACCTTAAATACCTCTTTAAAAGCCCCAACTGAAAATATAGTTACATTGGGAGTTAGGGCTTCAACATATGGATTTTAGGGAAACACAATTCAGTCTGTTACACTCTTCCAGCTGTTCAGTCAAGGGGCATGGGTCTCTGTTTTGCAGGTAAAAAAAAAAACACAAAAACAAAACAAAACAGACCTGAGAGATTTTGTAAGGTGCCCATGGTCATCAGCAAATATCAGAGCTTAGATCACAATTCAACAGCCTCAAAGCCAAGGGTTCCTTTCCCTTCCCCACACTGCTTCACCCCCTACTCCCAGCAAGCTGCTTCTGTGGTAAGGGAGTCTAATAATGCGTGTCTATGATAGATTAAGCATTGTCTTTTATGCATTCTCATTCCTTTGCTGTGAAAAGAAATTCGAACAAGACCTTTTTAAATCTGCAAGATCCAGGTTATTCGCAGCAAGTCAAAACCCACATCTTCCAGCAATACCGTTGGGATCCTCAGGAACATGGTCTACTCACAGTTTGGTCTACACTGGTGTTTGTGTCTCAAAGCTTGGTAAGGGAGGAAGAACCCCATTAATCACACAGACCTGGAGCCAGGCTCCAGGTATTCAAAACCTTGTTCCTTTTTATTGTATGTATGATGTTGTTAAAGTCTTGTCACCAATAAATGGGGGGAACAAAACGTACCTCCAGGGCTGTTTGGGAAGGTCAAATGAGATTATAGATGTTAGGTCCTGAGCAAAAGGCCTTGAAACTAGTAAATATTCAGCAATTGTTAGCTGCTATTAAGAAAAATTTAGAAACCTTTTTTACTTTTAAATAATTACAGACTTTCATGGAAGTTGCAAAAATAGTAACAGAGTTATGGAAACTCAGCTATGGAAGCCTTCACTCAGCTTCCTCCATTGACACCATCTGTCCCACAGCACAATTACTGAAACTAGGAAATGGACAAGAGAGGGAATACTGTTCAACTCAAACTACAGGTTTTATTTGGAGTTCATCCATTTTTCCATGCATTATTTGTATTGAGTGTGTAATTTCATGAGACTTGAGCACAAGAATACACCCCTGTAACCACCACCATGATCGGGACACAGAGCTGCCCCACTGCACCGGACAAATCCCCTGGTACCGGCCCTCTTCCTTCACAGCTTTCCCTCTCTCTGAACCCCTGGCAGCCACTGAGGGTTCTCTATCACTGTCATTTTACTTTGAGAATGTCAAATGAAATCTCACAGTATGTAACCTTTTAACATTGTTTCTTTCCACCAACATAGCACCTCCTCCATCCAGCTCTGAGTTGTCACAGTATTCACACGTCTTTCTTTTTATTCCACCTTATAGAGGGATTAGCACTTGTTTACTGGCTCACCTGCTTGAAGAGCATTTGGGTTGTTTCCACTTTGGGCAATTACAATGAATGTCGTTAGCAACAGGTTTTTCTGGAAATAAGTTTTCATTTCTCCGGGGTACATAGCTGTGAGTGGGATTTCTGGGTCATAAGGTAAAGTATATGTTTAAACTTATGAAAAACTGTCACTGCTTTCTAGAGTGGCTGTGCTATTTTATATCACCACCACTGACCTATGAGATATGCAGTTGCTTGGCACCCTCACGAACATTTGCTATTAGGAGCATTCTTTTTTGTTTTTAAATTTGGGCCAAGCTGATAGATATGGTGTGGTATTATGGGAGTTTTAACCCCTTGGGGAGATTCACAAGGGGACCACTGAGATGCAGTGTCAATAAAAACAGCCTCGTGCCAGGAGCCACTCCACAATAAGGACCGGCTGTGCTGTACACTCAGGAACGGCTGCTTTGTGCACAGCTGGATTTAGGGGTGCTCAACAGGAGTCAGGGAGAAACAAATCTATGGGGAAATACATGCGCCGCCACCACCGATGGTAAGGTGTGTCCTCCAGTTGCACAGCCCCAATAACTCTGCCAGGAATTTCTCTAGTGTGGTTTAATCTCAGTGGCAGTAATAAAATATCATTTTAGTAAAAACCTTAAACTTGGGGTCTTTGTCTGTTTTTCTCTTCTGGCTCCAAGGACCACACATGGGAAAGATTGTGAAGTTCATTTCTAAGGCAAACTAAAACTACGCTTTCCAAGAGCTATGCAAGGGAGTGAATGCATCAGAGCGATGCGAAGCCAAGCACGAAGAAGCAGACATCCACAGCAAGGGCCTGGAGGCAGGTGCTTTTTGCTTTAAAGGATGCAGACACCATGTAAGCATTTTCACTTTCACCTTTTATGCTCAGAGTTGATGTAAAGAAGGATCAGAGAGGAGGTATAAAGAAGGGACTAAGCCATGTCTCCTCCAGGTCCCATACACAGGNTATCAGAGCGATGCGAAGCCAAGCACGAAGCAGACATCCACAGCAAGGGCCTGGAGGCAGGTGCTTTTTGCTTTAAAGGATGCAGACACCATGTAAGCATTTTCACTTTCACCTTTTATGCTCAGAGTTGATGTAAAGAAGGATCAGAGAGGAGGTATAAAGAAGGGACTAAGCCATGTCTCCTCCAGGTCCCATACACAGGGGTCTAGCTCTCCCGTTGGTGCTGTGTGGGACTGTGTCTGCAGGGCCACACCACCACCAGTGTGGGCACCTGTGTCCTTCCAGTACGAACAACAGAGGCTAGAACCAAATGAGCTTAGAAGATGTGTCCACACTGGGACAAGGTACATGGTGAAGAGCTTGAAACTTCTTGTAACCATCATGGGTTTCAACTAGGGTTATGGGTTGAACTATGCCCTCAAAAGAGAAAGATGTCCCCAATACCTCAGAGCCTTATGTATAAGGGTCACTGCAGGTGTGATTAGTAAGATAAGACTGTAATGGAACAGGGTGGCCCAAATCTGATATGATTGATATCCTTATGCTAAACACTGATGTCTGCATCTCCCCAAAATTGACACATTGAAACAATCCCCAATGTGGTGACATCTGGAGGTGGAGACTTTGGAAGGTATTTAGGAGCCTTACAAAAGAGGTCCCAGGGGTGCCTGGGTGGCTCAGTCAGTTGAGCATCTATCTTAGCTTAGTTGAGCATTATCTCTGGTCAATATCTCATGGCTCCTGAGTTTGAGTCCTGCACTGGGCTCTGTGCTGACAGCTCAGAGCCTGGAGCCTGCTTCAGATTCTGTGTCTCCGTCTCTCTTTCTGCCCCTCCCCTGCTCATGCTCTCTCTGTCTCTCTCTCTCTTTCTCTCTCAAAAATAAGTAAACACTAAAAAAAAAAAAAAAAAAAGAGGCCCCAGACAGCTCCCTCAGCCCTTCAACCATCTGTGAAACAGGAAGTGAGATCTTGACCAGACACTGAATCTGAGGCACCCTGATCCTGGGTCCAAGCCTCCAGAACTGGGAGAAATGAATGTTTGTTGCCTAAGCCATCCAGTCTATGGTGTTTTTGTTACAGCGGCCCAGAGGAAGCCAGCTTACAAGAAGAGGGCCACATGAAGACAGAAACACAGGGAGAGCACCAGGTAAGGACAGGAAGGAAGCAATGTGGCTGCAATTATTGCTGGCAAAGCCACCT